>NW_006399879.1:8855347-8856927 GCF_000299155.1 Elephantulus edwardii | reverse complement strand
CAGAAAAATTTCAACAAAACAACAAATGATCAAGAGGCAATGTTAATGAAGGAAGAAGTTCAGGTTGCTCTGAAGGACTTGGCAAAAAATAAAGCCCCAATTGACATGCTGCTCTGGATGTGCTCACCAGGTTGTGCCAAGAAATCTGGAGGACAACTACCTGGCCAACTGACTGGAAGAGATTCATATTTATTCCCATTTTTTTTTAAAAGTGACCCGACAGAGTATGGAAATTATCAAATAATATCACTAACATCGTACACTAACAAAATCCTGCTGGAGATTATCTAGAAATGACTAGAACAGTACATTGACACAGAGATACAAGCTGGATTTAGAAGAGGTCATGGCGCTGGAGACTATTGCCGATATCAGATGGATCTTGACAGAAAACAAAGAATACCAGAGGAATGTCTATCTGAGTTTCATTAACTATGCAAAGGCATCTGACTGTGTGGATCACAACAAATAGTGGCTAACATTGAGGAGAATGGGAATCCCAGAACACTTGATTGTGCTTATGCGAAACCAACACTTTGACTGGGAAGCAGTCCTCAGAACAGAATAAGGAAACAGTGCATGGTTCAAAATCAGGAAAGGAGTGTGTCAGTGATTCATCCTGTCTCCGTACTATTTCAATCTACATGCGAACAGATCATTCAGGAACCAGGAGGAATGTGGCATAAGCACAACCTATTATGCAGATGATAAAACCTTGTTTGCCGAAACTGAGGAAGACCTGAAGCACTCACTTGCTGTAGAAGGTCAAGGAGAAGCTTAACATCAAGAAGACAAATGTTCCCAGCACTAGGCCAATTGGCAACACTGTGACAGATGGAGAAGAGACTGAGGATGTTAACAATGCAGTTTGTTTGGCTCCACAATCAATAATCTTAACACCAGCAGTCAGAAAATCAAAAGCTGAACTGCATTGGGAAAACCTGCTGTCAGGAACCTCTTCAGAGTACTGAAAAATAATGATGTCAGTCTAGAGTAGTCTCTTAGTAGGTGTGCCTGATCCAGGCCATGATGTTGGCAATTACCTTCTATGCTTCAGAGAGCTGGACCATGACTAAGGATGACAGAAGAAGAATCAATAATTTTGAATAGTGGTGCTGGAGAAATGTTTTGAACATACCATGGACCACCAAGAGAACAAAAAGTTCTTTCTTGGAGAGGATGAAACCAAATTTCTCCTTGGACCTGGGATTTTGAAGCTCTGTCTCACATACTTTGGGCACGTGACCAGGAGGGACTGGTCCTTGGAGGACATCATGCTCAGAAGGGTGGAGGAAGAGCACAGGAGAGGAAGACTCTGGATGAGATGGATTGATACAGTAACTAGGGCAATGGCAGTTGGTATGTTGGAATCAGTGAGATTGGCTCAGGACAGGGCAGGCTTCAGGACTTCTGTACATAGGGTCGCTATGGGTTGCAGGCAATTCAATGGCACATAACAACAACAACAGTGTTCCCTTGATCTGTTCACACAATAGCCTCTTGGTCTAGATATAGATTTAACATGAGCACAATTAAGTGTTCTAGGATCTCCTTCTTCTTAATGTTGGCCATAATTTGTT
>NW_006399879.1:8850470-8854742 GCF_000299155.1 Elephantulus edwardii | reverse complement strand
GGCAAAGATGTTGAAAGTTTGTCTCAGTTATGTTGAATCTATTTTCAGGGGAAAGGGGTTCTTAGAAAGAGACACCGTGCCAGGAGAAGTAGAGGGTCAGTAACAAGAAGAAGACCTCCGGCAAGATGGATTGACAGTGATTGGAACAATCAGCTCAAGCCTATCAGAGATTGAGAGGAAGACACACAGGGTCAACATGAGGTCACTTAAAAGGAACCGTGAATATTTTAAAAGCTCAGCAACAACTGCCATCACTCCTGAAAGACCTTCCTGGACCCAGCTCTGTGCTGGGCACTGGCCGTCCACAATTTTATTGTCTTTCCTGAACCCAGTTCTATGCTGGGCACTGGCCATCCACAATTTCATTGTCTTTCCTGGACCCAGCTCTGTGCTGGGCACTGGCTGTCCACAATTTCTTTGTCCCTACAACACTGACATGTAAAGACTCCTGGCCTCATTATTCAGATAAAGATTAAATATAAGCATGGCGGCAGGGAAGGAGCCACAGCATTAAAAGATGGATGAAGAAGAACTGCTGTTACTCTCCCAGTGCCAGAAAGTCAGTGCTGACAGTGACCCATGAACGATGGAAGGACCCCGGTGACCCAGTGCCGCCCTCACCACCTTTGCTGTGCGTTAGCCCATCTCTGACACCACTGTGTCAGGCCATCCTCTTGAGAGCCTTCCTCTCCGTCTCTGATCTTTTACTTAACCAAGCACGGTGTCCTTCTCCAGGAACTGATCCCTCCTCATAATATGCCCGAAGTACATGAGATAAAAAGAATGGTGTTTGTTAGACACCATTGAACCAGCTATCACTCATAGCAACTCTCTGAACAACAGATCTACACTTTGCCCTTTCCCTGCACCACCCACTCTGTCAGGCTCAGCCTCACTGTGTCAATCCATCTCACTGAAGGTCTTCCTCTCCTTTGCTCATCTTTGCATCCTCTCCCTTTCCCAGTATGACATCTCTCTCCAAGAACTTCCTGAGAATATGACCAAGAAAATGAGACAAAGTCTCACCACCACCCCTTGCCTTGGAGGAGCATGCTGGTTACATTTCCTGTGATATATTTCTTTTGTTCTTTTGCTAGTCTATGGTATATTCAGTACTCTTTGCCAATACCACAATTCAGAGGTGCATTTCAAGCTTTCAAAAACAGTAACAGATTGAGAGGAAATGCTATAAACAATCCTTTTTCTTCTTCAGAAATAACTACCTTTTCCCTACAGCATCTTCTTGTTGGAGATACACACTAATTGCTCAATTCACCTGGTTTTATCCTCATCACAGCAAGTGAGAGACTGAGAGATAGGAAGATTAAATAAATTGTCAAAAATGACACTGAATTAAGTAGAGGTGCTTGGCTCTAAAATCAACACTCTTGGTACCAGCAGCCAGGAAATTAAAAGTTTAATTGCATTGGAAATGTCTGAAGTAAGAGACCTCTCCAAAGAGCAAGGTCAGTATGGAGACTAAGGTGCACCTGATACATACCATGGTCTTTGCAATTACTTGCTCGGTATCAGAAAGCTGGAAAATAACTTGGGATGATAGGAGGAGAATTGATACTTTTGAGCTGTGGTGCTGGAGAAGAGTGTTGAATATTCCATGGACTGCTAGGAGAGCAAACAAGTTCATCCTGGAGAGGGTGAAACCAGCCTGCTCCTTGGAGGCAAGGCTTCTGAAGCTTCATCTGACATACTTTGGACATGTTGCAAGAAGGGACCTGTCCTTGGAGAGGGGCGTAATGCTTGGAAGGGTGGAGGGACAGTTCAGGAGAGGAAGACCCTCAATGAGATGGATTGATTCAGTGACTGGGATAATCGGGGTAGGTGTGTCTGAGACAGTGAGATTGGCACAGGGTAGAGCAGGATTTAGGGCTATAGTACATAGGGTCGCTATGAGTTGCAGGCAGCTTGATGGTACATAACAACATACACAACAGGGCTGAAATTAGAACTCACATTTTTCAAATACCAAATTTCACAACTTTGGGGTTTTTTACACACACACACAAGATGGAGGAGAAACAGTTTCTGATGACTAGCTAGGAGAGTGTGACCAAACCTCCTTAGGTACTACTAGGAAAATGTGACAAAATAGAACAAAGCTTGGATCTGGAAACAATTGCAATAACCTTTTCTGATACCTAACAGATAACAAAGGAAGGAAAGAGAGACCTCACTGATATTTGGCATAATGGTTGCATAGTTTCCAGCAATACAGCAACATGCAAGTCATTATCGTGTGGCAAACTGCACACAGGGGTGGGATCTTCAAGTAATACTTATTTAGTAGCATCCTCCAAAATTAATCACACCAAAAGAGAGAAACAAACATGCAGTCACTGTAGATAATTTTATGATAATCCTCTCAAGATCCTACTGTCATCAATTCATTGAAACTCACCTGAGTCATGTAGGACAGAGTTGTTGTTGTATGCCATTGAGTCACCTGTGGCTCATAGCAACCTTATGTACAAGAGCTTTGAACCCTGACCTGTCCTGAGCCAGTCTCACTGACTCAAACACGCCTAATCCCATTGAAGCAATTATCATGCCAATCTATCTTATCCAGGATCTTCCTCTCCTGTGCTGTCCCTCCACCCTTCCAGACATCATGTCCTTCTCCAAGGACTGGTCCCTCCTGGCCATGTGCCCAAAGTATGTATTACTCTGTAGGACAGCGCAGAACTGCTTTGTATCGCTGAAACAGAGCAGAGTAGAGCTGCCTCATGGAGGTCAGTGTACATTTTCACATGGTTCACTGCCTATATCACGTTTCTTCCTTGGAATCCTGGTGGATTTGAACCACCAATGCTTGGTTAGCAGCCAAGTGCCCTACCCACAGTCCCATCCTAGTTTCTGTGTCTCTCAACAGTTATCAAATTTGTGGATAGAATAAGTAGAGCAAGATGGAATAAGCGTATCAGCAAGGATGCAAAAGATTGTGCAGTTTGATGAACAACCCTGACCTAATTGGTATTTATAGATCAGTGTCTGCAAACACAGGTCCTTGGAGTAGCAAATGGGCTATTTCACAAAAGAGGCTAGAGACTTGGCAGAAAGCAAATCTCAAAACTTAGAAAGAAATGAAATCAGACAGAGCGTGCTTCCTGACCACTGCAGAATTAATCAAGAAATTAATAGGAAAAGGTAACTAGATAATTCCCTGAACACATATCTCAGTAGCCCATTGGTCAACAAAGGAACCACAATGGAAATTAGAAATTATTTTGAGTTAAAATATAATGAAAATATGATTTATCAAAATAGACTGGAAGCAGTTAAAGCCATGATGAGTAAAAAGAAATTTATAGCCTTAAATGTGTTCTTACAAAGAAGATGGTATATTATCTTGGTTTAATTGCAAGAGTTAGAAAAACACAGCAAATAATTACACAGAAAGAAACAAAACGGAGGAAACAAGAAGAATACAAATGTGCAATGGGCGTGAGCACATCAGAGATTGTGAAGATGATACAGAACAGGGCAAGGTTCCCATGTGTTATTGACAGGGTGGCTATGAGTCATAGATGACGCCACAGCATCTAACAATAGCATAGTCAAATGCCTTTATACTGTCATGAAAACACCAGGGTACATCTTTCTAGGGAGCTCTGGTGACCCAGCGGTAAGGAGTTGCCCTGCCAACCCCAAACACATGATTCAAATCCACCAGCTTCTCCAGGGAAGAAAGAAGGGCAGTCTCCTCCCGCATGACAGATTGTCTCTAAAACCCGAGAGAGTGTCAGCTATGAATCGTCTCCACCATGATTCATAATAGTGCATACATCTTTCTAGAATTTTCTGCCTTCAGCCAAAATCCGTTATCAGCAGTGATATCCCTCATTCCATAGCCTCTTCTGGAACCAGATTAAATTTTCTGGAAATTACCGCTGCAAAAATTTTCATATTATTTCCAGCAAAATTATAATTGTATGTGATATTCATGACATTGCTTTATAATTTTGGTGTTCTCTTAGATTGCCTTTTTTTAAATGGACAGATATAGATATGTATAGATAAGTCTACGACTCACCTGTTCATTTGCCATACTGTTGTACTTGCATGTTGCTGTGATCCTGGAAACTATGCCACCAGTATTTCAAATGCCAGCAAGGTCACTCACAATGGACACATTTCAGTGAAGCTTCCAGACTAAACAAGTCTAAGAAGGAGGACTCACCATTCACTTCTGAAATAATGGGCCCCAACAATGTTCTGAACCACAGCAGAACACTGTCCAATATGGTACTGAGAGAA
>NW_006399879.1:8847206-8849500 GCF_000299155.1 Elephantulus edwardii | reverse complement strand
ATGGGAAAGTGTGCTGTTAGGGACCTCTCCAGAGTACTTAAGAGCAATGGTGTCACTCAGGAGACGAAGGTGTACCTGATACAGACCATGGTCTTTGCCATTATTTGCTATACATCTGAGAGCTACACAATGACTAGGGAAGATAGAAGGAGAATTGATGCCTTTAAGCTGTAGTGCTGGAGAAGAGTATTGAATATACCATGGACTGCTAAGAAAATGAACAGGTTCATCCTAGAGAGGGTGAAACCAGGCTGCTCCTTTTATGATAGGGTTCTGAAGCTTCATCTGACAAACTTCGGACATACTGCAAGGAGGAACCAGTCCTTGGAGAGGGACACAATGCTTGAGAGGATGAAGGGACAACACAGGAGAGGGAGACCCTTCTCTACGAGGTGGATTGATTCAGTGACTGGAGTAATGGGGGTGGGTGTGTCAGAGACAGTGTGACCGGCACAGGACAGAGCAGGGCTTAGGAATGTTGTACGTAGGGTGGCTATGAGTCGCAGGCAACCCGACGGCACATAACAACAAAACGACAACATCATTATTAATATCACACACAAGCAAAACCCTGATTAAGATTATCTAAAAAGCAATCAGAACTCTTGGCTGAAGATTCTCTAAAAAACATCAACGGAGAACTATCAGAAATACAAGACAGGTTTAGAAAAGGCCTTGGCTCTAGAGACACTTACTACCAATGTCAGATGGATCTTGGATGAAAACAAAAAGTACCAGAGGAATGTCTACGTGTGTTTCATTAGCTATGCACGGTTGTACATAGGGTTTTCAAAGGCCTGCTATTTCAGAAGTGGATGACCAATCCGTCTTCCTAGTCTGTCTTAATTTGAATGCTTAGATTTGGAACATTATCTGAGAAACAAGCATTTTACAGAGAAGAGCAGGTTAAAGATATTTCCCAGTAGTAGAAAAAAACAATAGATTCCGTGTTGTCCCCGCTCATGGAGGTGTGTTTGACTCACCCCTCTCCCTGATCCACCAGCATTCACTTCCACTCCCACCTACTCCATTCATCATCTATCTTCCCTATTCAGGCCTTGATGTGATGCCCTATATGCCAATCTTTCTGGGCTTTTGTGATTCCGAACGCCTCAAGCTGCTGCCAGTTTTTTCACTGCAGGCCATACCTCTTGAGTTCAGAAGTCTTGAACTTCTGCTCCAGGATTGACTTCTTATGCCTTAGAGCCTCTTCTCCTCCATTTATGCTACATAATTTCCCAGGGGAGGCTGATGTAGCCTATAGATTTGCAAAGGCATTTGACTGTGTGGATCATAATAAATTATAGCAAGACTTGAGAAGAATGGGAGTCCCAGAACACTTGATTTTGCTGATGTGAAACCTGTACTTGGACCAGGAAGAAGTTGTCAGAAGAGAGCAAGGAAACAATACATGACTCAAAATTAGGAAGAGTGCATGCTGATGTGTCCTGTGTCCATACCTTTTCAGTATATATACAGGACAGATCGTTCAGAAGGCTAGGCTTTATGAGGAGGAATGTGGCATCAAGGATTGGAGGAAGACATATCAGCAGCCTTTGTTATGCAGATGACACAACCTTGCTTGCTGAAACTAAGGAGAACCTGAAGCATTTGGTGCAGAAGGTCCAGGACTATAGTCTTCAATCAAGACTGAAGCTCAACATCAAGGAGACAAAAATTCTTACCACTAGACCAATTGGCAGCACCATGATAGATGGAGAAGAGATTGGGTTTGTTAACAATTTCTCCTTGCTCAGCTCCACAATCAACACTTTTGTTACCAGCAATCAGGAAATAAAAAAGCTAATTACACTAAGAAAATCTGCTGTCAGGAACTTCTCCAAAGTACTGAACAGTAATGATGTCAATCTAGATACTCAGATGTGCCTGATACAGGCCATGCCTTCCCAATTATTTGCTATACATCAGAGAGCTGGACAATGACTAAGGATGACAAGGGAAGAAGAGATTTCTTTGAGTTGTGGTACTGGAGAAGAGTATTGAACAACAATCGACTGCCAAAAAACCAAAAATATCTGTCTTTCAGAGGGTGAAACCAAGTTTCTCCTTGGAGGCTAGGATTATGAAGCTCCATCTCACATACTTAGGGCATGTTGCCAGGAGGGGCCATTCCTAGGAGGACATCATGCTTGGAAGGTGGAAAGATGGTGCGGGAGACAAAGACTCATGATGAGACGATTGACACAGTAACTGAGGTAATGGGAGTAGGTGTGTTGGAGTCAGTGAGACTGGTTCAGGATAGGGCAGGGTTCAGGGTTATTGTATGTAGGGTC
>NW_006399879.1:8825355-8843901 GCF_000299155.1 Elephantulus edwardii | reverse complement strand
CTCTGATGCAATAGTCAGAGTCTCATCTGACCTCCATGTTGGTATTTTCTTTTTTTTCAGCCTTGGTAATGATCTTTTGCATTCTTCATGGATGATTTTCTTGATATCCTCCGAGAGCTCATTTGGTCTATGCTCATTGGGGCTCAAGGCCTCAAATCTGTTCCTGAGATGATTTTGAAATTCGAGTGGGACAGACTTAAGGTCAAATTTTGCTTCCCGTGAACTTGATTTAATTTTCCTCAACTTCAGCTTGAACTTGCATATGAGTAGTTGGTGGTCTGTCCCACAATCAGCACCCAGCCTGGTTTTCATTGCTGATATTGAGCTTCTCCACCAATTCTTTGCACAAATGTAATCTATTTTATTCCTATGTATACCGTCAGGTGAAATGCATGTGTATAGCCTGTGTTTATGTTTCTTATAAAAGGTATTTGCAATGAATAAATCACTGAATGTGCAGAACTCTTATCATTCTCATCTCCAGCCTCATTTCTCTCACCAAGTCCATGTTTTCCAGTTACTGATCCTTTTTCCCTGTTCCCAACCTTTGCGTTCCAGTAGCCCATTATTATCAATGCATCTTGATTGTATGTTTGATCAATTTCTGACTGCAAAAGTTGGTAGAAAGCTTCTATTTCCTCTTCTTTGGCTCTAGTTGTTGGTGCATATATGTGAATGATAGTGGTATTCACTGGACTTCCTTGTATGCGTATGAACTGTTATTTAAAAAAAATTAGAAGGATAACTAGTAAAATGTGTATTAATGCCCAAACATGAAGGGGAAAGGAGAAGGCGGTGGAAAAGAGGAAGGGTGGGAATCACTAGGATAGTAAAGTTTAGTGGGTGGATTGGAGGGAAGGTGAGGGAATGGGAAAGATTAAAAGGAGACTTGAAAAGATGATGTAAGACTGTCAAGAAACAACATGTGATCAAGAGGCAATGGTAATGAAGGAGGAAGTTCAGGCTGCTCTGAAGGACTTGGCAAAAAATAAAGCCTCAGTTGATGTATTTCAGCTAACAGATGCTGTGCTGCTCTGGAAGTGCTCATCAGGTTGTGCCAAGAAAACCGGAGGACAACTACCTGGCCAACTGACTGGAAGAGATCCATATTTATTCCCAATCAAAAAAAAAAAAGGTGACCCGACAGTGTGTGGAAATTATTGTACAATATCACTCAATCACACACAAGCAAAATAATGCTGAAGATAATCCAGAAACTACTGGGACTGTACATTGACAGAAAACCATCAGAAATACAAGCTGGGTTTAGAAGAGGCCATGGCGCTAGAAATATTACCACCAATGTCAGATGGTTCTTCTTTTAAGAAGATCAGCGAGCTGAAAAATGACTAAGGATGACAGAAGAATTAATGCTTTTGAGTTGTGGTGCTGGAGAAGAGTCTTGACCATACAATGGACCGCCAAGAAAACAAATAGGTCTGTCTTGCAGAGAGTGAGACCAAGTTTTTCCTTAGAGGCTAGGATTATTAAGCTCTGTCTCACCTATTTTGGACATGTGGCCAGGAGGGAATAATCCTCGGATAAAGACATCATGCTCCAAAGGTAGAGGGGCAGTGCTGGAGAGGAAGATCCCAGATGAGATGGATTGATACAGTAACTAGGGCAATGGGGGTAGATGTGTCAGAGTCAGTGAGACTGGTTCAGGACACGGCAGGCTTCAGAGCTGTTGTACATAGGGTCTCTATGAGTCACAGGTAACTAGATAGCACACAACAACAACAACAAGATTACAATTAATGAACTGGAACAGGGCATGCATAACTGATCAAATCAGGGGAACTAAGGAAAAGGTTTACACTCTTGTGAGGGCAGGTGTAGGACATGTGCAGGTGTGAATGGTGGGTACAGAGTGGGTAGGTATGAGGTGAGGATTTGGTGAGTGTGAGGTGAATATGAGGTGGGTGTGAGATGGTTGGAGGATGGATGTGAGATGAGTGTAGGATTGTATGAGATGGATATGAATGTAGGATGGGTGTGGGATGAGTATGGAGTATAAGGTGGGTGTAGGATGAGTGTGAGGTGGGTATGTGATGGGTGTAGAATGGATGTGGGGTGGGTGTAGGATAGGGGGGTGGATATAGGATGGGTGTGAGATGAGTGTAGAATGGGTGTGAAGTGGGTGTAGGATGGGTGTGAGGTGGGTGTAGGATGGATATGGGGTGGATATGCAAGGGGTGTGAGTGTGAGGTGTGGTTGGTGTAAAATGGATGGGGATGAGTGTGAGGTATGAGGTGGGTGTGTAAGATGGGTGTGGGTCAATAAAGAGTGGTGTGAGATGAGTGTAGGATGGATGTGGGATGGGTATAGGATGGGTGTGAGGTGGGTATGTGGTGGGTGTAGAATGGGTGTGGGGTAGATGTGAGGTATGAGGTGGGTGTAAGATGGGTGTGGGGTCGATAAAGGATGGAGTGAAGTGAGTGTAGAATGGGTATGGGGCGGGTATAGGATGGGTGTGGGGTGGACATAGGATGGGTGTGGGGTGGATATAGGATGGGTGTGAGGTGGATATAGGATGGGTGTGAGGTGGATATAGGATGGGTGAGAGCTGGGTGTAGGATGGGTGAGAGCTGGGTGTGTGGAGGGTACAGAATGGATGTGGGGTGGGTGTGAGGTGAGTATAGGATGGGTATGAGGTGTGTGTGGCATGAGTGTGAGCTGGTTATATGATGTGTGTGATGTGGTTGTAGGATTGGTGTGACTTGGGTATAGGATTGGAGTGGGGTGAGTATAGAATGAGTGTTAGGTAGTTGTGGGGTAGATGTGAACGTGACGTAAGTGTAGATGGATGTGGGGTGTGCGATGGGTGGATATAGAATGGGAGTGAGGTGGGTGTACAATAGGTCTGAGATGAGTGTAGGATGGTGTGGGTTGGATATAGGATAGGTGTGAGGTGGGTATGGGATGGGAGTGAGGTAGGTGTGGGGTGGATGTAGGGTTGGTGTTGGATGGGCACAAGGTGGGTGTAGTAGGAGGAGTGTGGGGTGGAAATAGGATGAATGTGAAGTTGGTGTAGGGTGTGTGTCAGATGGGCATGAAGTAGGTGTGAGATGGGTGTAGCATGGGTGTGGGGTGGGTGTAGGGTGGGTGTCAGATGGGCATGAAATAGGTGTGAAACGGGTGTAGCATGGGTGTGTGAGGTGTGTGTAGGGTGGGTGTCAGATGGACATGAAGTTGGGTGAGATGGCTGTAACACAGGTGTGGGGTGGGTGTAGGCTAAATGTGGGGCGGATGTGGTGTGGGGGGTAGGATGCATGTGAGGTAGGCATGGGGTGGATGTAGAACATGTGTGAGATGGCATGTGAAGTGGGTGTAGAAGGGGGTAGGATCGGTGTGAGAAGGGTGTAGGATGTACGGCAGTGAGTGTAGGATCGATGTGGGGTGGGTGGAAGGTAGGTGGAGGGTGGATGTGGTGGGTGCAGGAGTGAAATGTGAGTGGGTTAGGGATGAGTGAGGAACAAGCTTGTGGATTAGTGTGGGTGGATGCAAGTGGATGTTGGGTGGGTGTAGTGTGGGTAGGGGCTGGATGCGGGGTGGGGATGAGGGGTGCGGTTCTGTGACCCTCTTCTTCAGTAACCTCTGCTCTTTCCATGTGCACGTCCATGCTCAAAAAAGATTTTCTTAACCCTGCAAGGGGTCTCTTACCTCCAGGGGAGCCGTCCGTGGTGTACACAAGAGCTTGGGACCCAGCTGGAGCTCTGTGTTTGGAGGGCTTGGCTGGACACTTCGTCCAGCAGAATTCAGAAGGCAGCTCTGAGCTAGAAGAGAAAAGTCCCTGTCAAGCTCAGCCCAGCCTCTGAAACTGGGGTGTCTTTCCTCTCTCAGTGCCCGGCGCCTGGCTGCGGACGGTCCTTGGTGGAGGAACGTCAGCCAAGTTGCCCCTCTCAGATGTGTTCCCTCTGCACAGGAACCCCCTCAAGTCACGCATCTCTATAAGTCCAACAGCACGTGGGCATCCAGTCAGAGACAGTCAGCAACCTAGTGCCTACTACCTTGGAAGTAAGGATGTTCAGCAAAGGAGAAGTCTGTGCCTGAGACCAGAACAGTCAGCAGGAGCAGGCCAACCGAGAACCTCTGGCCCTCCCACTGGGGAAGCAGGCTGACCAGACACAGTGGAGGAAGCTGGACTCTCCTTGTCTGGGATGCCTATGCTGTGCCAGAGCCCTCTCAGGCAATCACATGACCCTGTCATCATCACACACAGCCCAGGGGACCAGGAAAGGCACAGAGACAGCGATTTCCTCAGAGCAAAAGCAGAACTCACGAAAAGACCAGCAATGGGCAGATCTAGAGCAGAACTCATGAGAGGACCAGCAACGGGCAGGCTGAGAGAGGAGACTCTAAACAGCACTCACTGTCCACCTGGGAAGGCCACTCTGTGTGAGCACCCCCTCTGTCCACACGTGTCTACTCTGTCCACTTGTTAGTGCCCCTCTAGCCATGTGTGCCTAAGTGTGAGGGCCTACACTGTCCATGAGTGAGGAGCCCCAGTCCACAAGTGTCTGTTCTGTTCACTTGTTGGTGCCCTCTAGCCATGCGTGTCTAATCTAAGTGTGAGGGCCTACTCCATCCATGGTGAGCCCCCTCCATGTCCACATGTTAGCACTCGCTCTGCGTACATACCCACTGTGTACACGTGTCTGTTCTGTCCATGAGCAAATTCCCACCCTGTCCACATGTGAGTACCTGCTCTATCCTCATGTGTGGGCTCTGTCCATTGGGAAGCGACTGCTCTATGCACCTGTAAATTCTTTCCACATGTGTGTGTCTATTCTGTCCATGTGTGAGTTCCCACCCTGTGTACAGATTAGGGTCACCTTCGACCCCCTGTGTCTGTCTACTCAGTCCACGTGTGAGTGCCCACACTGTCCATGTGAATTACCACCCCACCTACATATGAGTGTCCTCCCTGGCCATGCGTGAGCGTCCACCCTGTCTACAGGTGAGTGAACACTTAGCCTATATGTGAGTGACCTGCCCACTCTGTCCACGTGTGACTGCCTACCGTGTTCACATGTGAGTGCTCCCGCGTCCCCGTGTGAATGGCCACCCTGACCATGTATGAGTGTCCACCTTATTTACGTGTGAGTGCCTCCATCCATGTGTGAGTGTTCACCATGTACAGGTGTGAGCGTCCACTCTGTTGAACACCTTTCTAACCCTTAAGCCTCATCAAGGAGCCCAGCCGCCACTATCCCATGTGCACTGATTGTCCAACATATGAAATATACCGTAGGGGAAATCTCGTTGGCCAAGAAATATCTTCATTTTTAAAAAATAATGCAATTCACATAGCAATAGTACCATGGCACCCGTGGTTCCAGTGCTCTAAGAACCACAGCTGGTGTCAGTGCTGATCCCAGTCTGAGCTGTCCTCCACACACAGATGCCCCTGGACAGTTGCATTCTGTTGAGGCTGGTGCCCAGCAGACCTTCCCTGACAATTAAACAAGGGTGAGGAGAGAACTGGACTCCCAGGGTTCTCAGTGGGCCATCGTCAGAATCGATCCTTCTTTCAAGTCACCTCTGGGTGAATTTGAATGCCCAGTCCTTCATTGACAGTCACCCCACATCAATCATTTGTGCCACAGATACACAGTTAGGTGTAATAAATCAATACATTCCGTTTCTTACTTTTAATCTAGTGATGATGTTCCTGTTAAGTGGCTTCAAGTTCATTTCAGTTCATAGCACCATGTGTGCAGCAGAACAAGGCATTGCCTGGACAACATTAAGTGCGTAATTGTGCTTGAACTCTTTGTCATGGTCGCTGTCGGTCCATTTCTTCATTGTGGTCACTGTCAGCCCATCTCTCTGAGTATCTCCCTCCTCTTCACTGACCCTCTACTTGACCAAGCATGGTGTCCTTCTCCTCCAAATAATATGACCAAAATGTATGAGATTCATTTTTTCCACCGCTGCCTCCCAGAAGCATTCTAGCTCTATTTCTTTTAAGATGAACTTGCTTGTTCTTCTGGAGCCCATGGTCTATTCAGTATTCTTCACAGAGCACTTGATTGTGCTCATGAGAAACCTATACCTGGACCAGGAGGCTGTTATGTGAACAGAGCAGGGGAATGCTGCATGGTTTGGAATTGTGAAGAGAGTGCATCAGGGATGTATTCAATCTGTATACTGAGCAAATTATCTGAGATGCTGCACTCTATGATGAGGAGTGTGGCATCAGGATTGGAGGGAGACTCATCAATAACCCACGTTATGTAGATGACACAACCTTGCTTGCTGAAAGTGAAGAGGATTTGAAGCACTTGTTGCAGAAGATCAAGAAATGTAGCCTTCAGAATGGATTGTGTCTCAATATCAAGAAAACAAAGATTCTTACCACTGGATCATTAGGCTGTGTCATGATGGATGGAGAGGGGATTGAAACTGTCAACAGCTTCAGCTTGCTTGGATCCACAATTAACACCCTTGGTATGAGCAGTCAGGAAATAAGGAGACATTGCAATGGGAAAATCTGCAGTTAGGGACCTTTCCAAATTATTGAAGACTAGTGATGTCAGTTTGAGGACTAAGGTGTGTGTGTATCTGATTCAGGCCATGGCCTTTCTGATTACTATCTATGCATCTGAGACCTAGACAATGAATAAGGATTACAGAAAAATAATTTATGTCTTTTGAGCTGTGGTGTTGGGGAAGAGCACTGAACATTCCATGGACAGCCAAGAAAATGCATAGCGAGAGGGTGTCTTGGAGAGGGTGCAGTCAGAGTGCTCTTTGGAGACAAGAACGACGAGGCTTCACCTAACACTTTGAACATATTGCTAGGATGGCCTATTCATTGGAGGAGGACATGGTGTTGGGAAGGGCGGAGGGTCAGCAAAGGAGAGGAAGACCCTCAACCAGGTGGACTGACATGGTGACTGCTGCAATGAGCTCTTGTATGTCAGGAAGTGTGAGGATGGTGCAGGACAGGACTGTTTTCAGATCTTTTGTTCATAGGGTCACTATAAGTTGTACTTGTCTCTATGGCACCTAACAACAACAACAACAACACTTTGATGTTCCTTACTCATTGTCCGGCGTGTGTGTGTGTGTGTGTATATGTGTGTATGTATATGTACGTATATATGTGTGTGTATATATATATATATATACTGAAAACAACATGGCTTAAATTAGCCATTGTTGTTGTTGTTGTTAAGTGCCGTTGAGTCATAGACAACTCATAGCAACCCTATGAACAAAAGTCCTCGACACTTGCGTGACTTTCATCCTTTCTTCAGGTTCATAGGGTTTCCAGAGGCAAGCTATTTAGGGAAGTGGATGCCACTCCTGCTTCCAAGCTTGTTTTAACCGTGGAGCGCCACCAAACACTGTCCACCATGGATTAGACATCTTTAATTTTGAACATATGAAGAGATGTTTTACAGCTCATTTTCCCAAGGTAATTAATCCTTTAATTTCTTAACACTTCCATGGTGTTGACTGTGGATCCAAGTAAAATGGCATCTCTGACAATTTTGAACTTTTCTCAGTTTATCATGATATGGCTTGTTGATTAATTTGTGAGGATTTCTGTTTTCTTTATGCTGGGCTGTAATCCATGCTGAAGGTTTAGTCTTTGATTTTCATCAGAAAGTGCGTCAAGTCCTCTTCACTTTCATCGGAAAGGTTTGGTCCTCTGTGTATCGAAGGTGGTTGAAGAGTCCTCCTCTCATCCTAATGTTATGTTCATTTCCAGCTTCTGCTCAGTATTATGTGCTCAATAAACACATTGACTAAGTAAATACAAAGAAACAAACCTCATGCACACCTCTCTTGATTTTAAACCATCTAGTGTTTCCCATGAACATCCCATGGACAGCCAAGAGAACAGCTATGTCTTCATGAGGGTGCAGCCGGAATGCTCTTTGGTGGCTTCACATATTTTGGGCATGTTGATAGGAAGGGCTATTCCTTGAAGAGGGACATGATGCTGGGAAGGGTGGAGAGTAGGCAAAAAGAGGAAGATCCTCAACTAGGTGGACTGACAGTGTATGCTGCAACGGGATCTTGTGTGTCAGGAAGTGTGAGGATGGCACAGGATAGAACAAGTTCAGATCTTTTGTTCATAGGATCGCTATGAGTCACACTTGACTCAACAACACCTAACAACATACGTCGACGTATATAATGCATGCACACACTTAAGTGTCCTAGAATTCCCGTTCTTTAACATGTTATCTGTATCTTATTTTGGTGGACACAGTTGAATACCTTTGCACAGTCAGTAAAGTACAGGAAAACATGAACATATTTCTGGTCTTCTCTACTTTCCCCTAACACCTATCCGACATTGGTAATGAAAAGCCTCATGTCACTTCATTTTTAAAAAATTAACTTCCATTCCTGGTCTTGCCCTTGACGTACTGCTGCAATCACGGTTTGATCTAACGTCAGTGCTGATGCCACCAGTCAGTTCCAGCTCACAGCTGCCTGGAGGACAAGAGAACAAAGCTCTCGTGTATCTATGCCATCTTCACAGTCATTGTGTGTGCCCTCCAGGGCAGTTACCATGCCATTCTATATCCTTGAGGGTCTTCTCTTCCTTTGACCCTTTACTTCACCAAGCATGACGTACCTCTCCAGGGAATGGACCCTTCTCATAACAATCCCATACCAAGTGAGCCAGTCTCCTCACTTTGCCTCTAAGAGGCATTACAGCAAGACAGACTTGCGTGTTCCTCTGCCATTCACTGTTCTCCACACAGTATTTTTTGCCAACACCACAATTCGTAGGTATCACAACTTCTTTGTCCTTCCTTATCCATTGTCCTGGTTCTGTCTGCATATGAAGTAGTTGAAAATACCGTGGCCTGGGTCAGGTGCACCTCAGTCCACAAAGTGACATCTTAGTTTCTGAACACTTGCAAGAGATTCTTAGCTACAGATTTGCCCAGTGCCGCACATTATGCGAATTCTTGACTGACTCTAGTAGAACATCCTAATTCCCACGTTGTTAGATGCTATGAACAACTAGCAGCTAAATTCTGTACAAATCGACCTTCTTACTGAGCCTGAGAGTTAACCAGGAGCCCTGGCGGTACAGTTAATACACTCGAGCTGGCCCAATGCCTGGAGGCTGGAGGCATCTGGAAGGAAAAGTGTATCAATCTATCCTGACATGTCAGCCACTGAAGACTGGAGCAGAGTCCACTTGGGCACACCTGGGGCTGCCACGTGCAGAGCTGCCAGGAGGACATAGAGCTTTTCCTAGACAGATTTTCCTCCACCCCCTTGTGGATGCACCATCATGGCTGGGCACAGGAAGGAAAAGCCAGGCTGAGCACTGGAGAGAGCATTTCCTGAGGGACTTAGCTTGAATTGGGAGAAGCATGTGACAGTGGGGAGGACATGGGGGAGGCCATTCCACACCCACCCCAAACCCAAAACAGGCTAGGTCCATGGGCCCTGACCAAGCTGCCAGCTGGCTGTGAGCACACAGAGCCTTGTACTGGATGCCCACTGACCTCTGACAATGGCTGTCCTCTCAGACCTGGCATCTGGGGGGTGGCTGATCTGGAAGAGAAGACACTGCAGTTATTCCACAAGGTGGGGGGAGAATGCAGCATGGAGGACGGGCTGAGTGGGAGCAGGTGCTCTCTGCAAGTGAGCTGGGTGAGGACAGAGCTGCAGGATTCTGCGGCCTACAGGTGGCCGAGCTCCCAGCTGCAGGTCTGGATCCCATTTCTGTCTTCCGCAGACTCGAACCCCTTCCTGCTGCCTGGGAGGACCCTGCCCCCCACAGCAGAGCCTGGGCTTGGGTCTCCTTGGGGGAGGGAGCCGGGGGACCACTACTGGCTGCTCCAGCCCTCAAAACCTGCTAAGCCCCTAAGACCCAGTCTTGTGCTGACTGTGGTTCCAGCCTGGACCTGACCTGGGAGCTTCCATATGGAAGGCTCCATCCTGCAGCCCCTAACTTGCAGTGCCCCTTTGGAAGCCTCCTACTTGGAAGCCTTCCCTCTTAGCATCCTCCCTCCTGGCAGCGCCCCATCAGGCAGCCCCTCCCCCCAGGAGAGCTAAGGTGTGGGATCACCCCACACCACATGTTACCACTGGACCAGCCTCCATAGTCAGACTTCATGGCTTCCCAACAGTCCCTAGGCTACGGAGGGACCTAGGGCCTGGACGTGCTGGAGTGATGCTGGGACAGGTCCTACCAGTCAAGGCCAGCAGCCCCACATCACAGGACAATAAGTGGACAGCTGGGGCAGCTACACTGTTAGGGAAACCCTAAACCAGCTTCTTCAGGAAACCACTGAGCGGAGGGGCTGGGTAGGAAAGGGGGATCGTCTGCTGTCTATGGCCTCTGTACCTTTGAGCCACAGGTTTCCACGTCTGAAATGTAACAGAACCCTCCTCTGAGGGTAACTGATGAGACCATGCAGGGCAGAGCCAGCCAGTAACACTGCGCGCCTAATCCAGCAAATGGCCAGGGTCTTAGGACAGGGTCAGTACAGTAACACAGCCCTCCTCACACGATAACTGGCCAGACCACTCATTGTAAGTGAGTTGACCAGGGTCCAGCATTGTAAGTGGGGTGGCCAGTGCATCTCATTGGACCTCAAGCCAGACAATGCCACAGTTCAAAGGCCTGAGTCCTCTATCTTGGTCCCCTGGCTCCCTGCCTCACCATACACCATGGTCCCTTCTTCTCTGCTTACTGTCACACTTGGCAAGCTAATGATTTCCCTCTTCATGACAACTCTGCCTGGCTAGGTTCCCTACTCCATTCAGCAGATGGGAAAACTGAGGTCTGGTCCAATGACATGCATTTAGTAAGCCAGTGTTATTCACATGGTCTGCGCACGTGTGCACGTGCACACACACACACACACACACACACACACACACACACTGACATCCACTCACACACATGTGCATGCATACACTCAACTCACACACACGTGCATGCATAAACACTCATGTGCACACACACTGACATCCACTCACACACGTGCATGCATACACACGCTCATGTGCACACACACGTGCATCTACACACTCACGCACACACATACACGTGCACCCGCCCACTCATGCACATATATGCACACACTCACACACAGACAAATGCATGAACACACATCCTTGTGCACATGCTGCAGACACTCACATGCATGTACACACATGCACGTGCACACACCTCATATGCACACGTGCACACAATCACACTCATGCACAAATGTGCTCATGAATATGCATACACACGTATGCACGCACATCCTTATGTTCACATACACACATGTATGCACACGCACGCACACATGTATATACACACTCATGCACACATCCACTCACATGAACATACTTCTGTGCACACCCACCCACATACACATGTACACCCATAGACACCTGCATATCCACACTCACTCACACGTGTATGCACACGTTCACACTCACACACACCCATTCACAGGCACACACATACACACCCGTATGCGTGAGAATGCACCCTCATGCACACATCCACTCACCTGCTCACACCCTCCCTCTCATGCAGATACACACATACATGCACATACTCACTCACCCGCAATCACACAAACTCACACATCCTGCCCACCAGGCACTGCTCACTTGTCCACCAGTTCTCTCCAGGCTGTACTCTGCACCTGAGCCCAAGAGCCATTTGTGGGAGAAAGAGACAGAGCTCACGGAGGGAACAGGTGCTCTCCACAGCCATGAAATCATGCTGTCCATAGGGCTGATCTGTTTTGGTCACTTCAGTTTCAGTTTCCAAGATCGCACATGTGAAGAAGGTCCCCGCAAAGTGGAGTGGTGCTGCAGTGAAGCCCTTGAACAGACGGACAGCTGGCCCTCAGTCACACCAACGGAGTCCAACACCTACTCGGAAACTTGCCTCACTCACTGACTGGGCCTCCACAGAGCCCCAGGACAGTCCAGTCACTTCTTCAAGACCGTATCCTCTTTCCTCCTCCCTAAATTGGCTCTGACAAGATCTGTGCCCTTAGACTGAAAGTTCACGGTCTGAATTTCATCTCTGGCTCTGAGCAGGCCCCAGGTGGACCCAGGGACACCTACCATTGTGGGCAGGATGGTGTTAGAAGAGAGGCTGTCAGAGGCAGTACCAGGCCTGATGGCTGCAGCCTTCTGGAGGAGGAGGAGGAGGACAGATGGCTAAGGCTGGGCAGCAGAAGCCATTCTCGCCCCCTCACCAATAAGCTGAGCTGGCCCCTTGGGCATTGCTGGCAGTTTCTCTGGAGCACAGATGCCCCTGGGAATGCTGTGTAAACAACAGAGCGTTGGTATGGGGAGACTCTGCAGGCAGCCTTTGGCCATGAGCTGGGCTCCACTCTTTGAGCCTCATTTTTCTCACTTCTGGGTCATTTG
The DNA here is from genome assembly GCF_000299155.1 of Elephantulus edwardii. Taxonomy (NCBI): domain Eukaryota; kingdom Metazoa; phylum Chordata; class Mammalia; order Macroscelidea; family Macroscelididae; genus Elephantulus; species Elephantulus edwardii. The sequence continues at coordinate 8,831,526 of NW_006399879.1, read as the reverse complement.
GCTTTTTTCATAAACATCCCCCGAATGCCTCTGCATGCCAGGCATTGAGTCTCAGGTGGGTACAGTCCAGCTCAGCTCCAGCAGAGGCAACAAGACTCCAGAACATGCTAGTGAGACCCTTCGTACAACAGTCCTGTGAGCATACACTGGAAGACCAGGGAGCAGAGGCACGGCCAGCTCTAGGACTTCAGGCAAATCCAGGCCACACTGGGCAACGAAAGAGGGATGGGGGTCCCTGGACAGACAGACAGCTGTTATCCAAGAGTAAGTGGACAGTGCACAGCGAGAAGGGTACATCCTGGTGCAGAGACATCATAATCCAGTGCACGCGTGTGGATGTGTGTGCATGTCTGTGTGTGAATGCCTACATGTGTGTATACATTCAAGTGCATGCACGCACATATGCATGTGTGTGTAAGTGTGCAGGTGTGTGTGCAAGTCTGTGTGCACACCTACAGGTGAGTGTATACATTTGAGTGCCTGCGAGCACATGTGCATGCAAGTGTAAGAGTGTGTGTGTGTGTGTGTGTGTGTGTGTGTGTGTGTGTGTGGCATGCTGCCTTATCCAGCTCCTGGTAGTCGGCTTCACTTCTCTGTTCCCACCCAGAGATCGAGGAGTTCACAGCAAAGGAGGCTGGCGTGGCCAGTGGCCTGGAGGGAAGGACAGTGGGCAGGGTGGGGACAACCAACCTCTTGGACGTCTGTGGTCAGGAAGGTGGCCGCATAGTCTGCCAACGCTACATCGTCCACCATGCTGTTTACACGCTGAACGAGTAGCCTGTTGGTCACCTGGTGATGCTGCAGCTCCTGCAACAGCTGCACCATCAGGTCGTTACGCTCCTGGCACTTCCGGACTAGAGACGCCACCTTGGCCTGGGGGCGAGAGGATGAGGCCACCCGTGGGTCAGGGGGCTTCCCTATGGGGATGGGCTCCCATGGGTGTGATGGGGGATGGGCTGCCATGGGTATGGTGGGGGGTGGGCTTCCATAGGGGTAGGGGGCTTCCATAGGTGTGATGGGGATGGGGTCCCATAGATGTGATGGGGATGGGTTTCCGCAGGTGTGAGGAGGGCTGGCTGCCTCTGGCAGGGTATGAGCTAGGGCAGGACTTCCTCAACTCCCCTTTACTTGACTGGGGAGGGTGGGTGTCAGTTTAGACATGAGAGGGACTGGATGAAATAGTCCTCTCCACCCCTAACTGGTTTAGCCCTGCTTTAACCAGTTCTGAGCTGTCCATTTCTGGTGGTCTCCACTGCCCAAGGAGCCCCAGGTTCTGAAGAACTTCTGCTCCAGTCACCAGCTCTGTAACAAGGTCTGTCCCCTTTCAGTGGGAAATGGATTGTGATGCTGCTGTGGGAAGGACAGGCCAGCCAGGCACAGAAAGCAGCTCAGGACCTGTGTGTCACCTCCCTTTCTGGGCAGACTTGAGGATGGAGCCCTGAGTTTTGGGTGCAGAGGGTGAGGGTACCCATGTCTCTGATTTTACAACCTGGAAACTGAGGCACATAGGTTGGTGGTCTGAGGTCCCTGGGGCCCCAGCTGAGGGCCTGTCCACACCACTCCCAGTGAGATCCCTGTGTGGACAGCCGTTCCATACAACCCCATACACTCTACCTTGAGCGGGGTCACGGCCAGGGCTGCCTTGTGTAGCTTCTGCTGGAAATCTTGTTGCTGAAACAGAGCCAGCGTTTCTGGTGAACTGCTGAGTGCCAACTGAAGGGGACACGTTCATGCTTCTGGCTCCCAGGGCCAGGGCACTCTGGACAGGGTGGGGCTGGAGTGAGCCCTTGGGAGTACCTTCCCTCACCACCCTCAGGACCTGGGAGAAGGACACCAGATGGCTCTGCTGACCAGCACCGAGGACTTTTCCACCCCACAGGGGCCGTTCCGCTTGGCCACATGCTCTGCCTACAGCCTGAGGGGCTGCTGACTCTCCCCAGTTTTTCCTTCTATGAAATGGATTAACAGCTCCACAGCCAGACCTCCTCACTGTGACCACATGTATTAGTGTCTTCAGGACAGTCAGGCTGTCCTTCTGGTGACCTCTGGCCATCTCACCACTGACCTTTAGCAGCTGAGTCCATGGACCCTCTACAGAGCCTTAGACTGTGGGGCAGGACAGTGTCCTCAGATGGGCATGGATGTGGGAATATTTGAAGCAAGGCTGTGCGCCTGCTTGGTGCTCCCTTATTCGAGCTTTGTGATGGATTGGAAACTCTGTAGACCCTCCGTTGAGGACAAGACTTCTCACCCTCCCTCAGAGCCACAGGCCTGTGACCATGACCAATGGAATGTGGCTGGTGGGCCACAGATAACAGGACTTTCTGGCTACCCGTGAAAGCAGGCCCTGAGAGGGCATGGAGGTGGTGGAGGGTGGCTGTGAGCCAGCCCTGCAGTGCCCGGTGTGAGGGCAGCAACCTCAGACCTTGCCTGGCCCCAGGCTGACCCTGCTAATGCCCAAGAAGTCCTGCCAGCCAGCCTGGCCAGATACTCAAGCTGCAGAACTGGCCTAACTTAGAACAGAACTGGCTGGGCCTCTCACCCCTGCTGTCTGAGCCACTTGCAGTCAGTGTGTCTATTCTCTCCCTGAGGGCCTCTCACACTGACCCTCCATTTCAACAAGCATCGTGTCCTCCTGCAGGGACTGACCTTATGCAGTCAGAGGAAGCTGTAACAGAGACAGTCGTCTCCCCTGAGTCCTCTGGCCCCTGGGAGGGCAATAATGTGTCTGCTAAGGGAAAGGTTAGGGGTTCAAGGTCACCCAGAAAGGCCTGAAAAGTGTCAAAGAAATGTCAGAGGTCAGAAGAAGTCAGTCAGCTCCCAGCTCTGATGCCTAGTGATAAGAAGTTGCACTGCAATCCCAAAGGCACACTGTTCAAATCCACCAGCTTCTCCCCAAGAGAAAGATGGATAATCTTCTCCCAAGCAATTCAATTCACTACCCCTGAAAACCCACCCAAGGTCATCTGTGGGTTTGTTCCAACTCGACAGTGTACAACAACAAAAACAGACTGAACAGGAATGGAGAAAGCATACAACCCTGCTGCAGCACACCTTTCCTGATTTTAAACCATCTAGTATTCCCTGCTCGCTTCTCGGTCTAGATATAGTTTTGATTTTAGTATAATTAAGTGCTCTGGGATTCCCATTCTTCTCAATGTTAGCCATGCTTTGTTACAATCGACATAGCCAAATGCCTTCTTCACATGGTCAAGAAAGCACAAATAGACATTCTTCTGATATCCTCTGCTTTTAGCCAGCATTAAGTTATATGATAGCCCTGGTGCTATGGCCTCTTCTAAACCCAGCCTGAACTTCTGGTAGTTCTCTGTCAGTGAACTGTTCTAGCTGCCTGTGGATGGTCTTCAGCAATATTTTGTTCGCATGTGATTTGAATCATATTGTTTAGTCATTTCCACATTCTGTTGGATCACCGTAAGTTTACTCCCTCTGAAAAGGTGCTGAAGGGTCAGCTCTTGAGTCAGCTCCGGCCTAACACCAATAACAACCTGCTTTGACATACAGGTCAGGGCCAGCCAACAGCTGAACCTTAGTCGTCTTTCCAGCTCTACCTCCCTATCTCACATCCTGTTTTCAGAAGGACCAGTCCCTGGAGAAGGATATCATGCTTATCAAGATAGAAGATCAAGATAGAAGATTGACACAGTGGCTGCATCAGTGGGCTTGAGGGAGTGTGAGGCTGGCACAGGACCCGCTACACATGGCCACTGTGAGAGGGACCAACTCAAAGACAGCCTATCACTGCGGCAAGACGGGCTGGGCACTCGGGGTAATGCCTTGGCAGATGACTAGTAGACAAGTGGTTTGAGTCTAACAGCCACTGACAGTGAGAAAGGCAGACAGTGTCTGCCCACAAAGAGCTGCTGTTGTTATGTATCTTCGAGCCCAGGATGACTCATAGTGACTGGATCAACAACAGATCGAGCCCTGTCCTATGCTGTGTCATCTGGGGCACACTGGAGCCCATGCTACCGTTACTGTGTCACTCCACCTGGTTGAGAGCATTCCTTTCCTTTGATATGCTTCCACCTTTCCCAGCATGATGTCCCACTCCAAAGAATAGCCTCTCCTCACAACATACCCAAAATACATGAGACAAAGCTTCACCATTCTTGCCTCTAAGAAGCACTCAGGATGCACCTTCTCCAAGACACATCTGTTTATTCTTTTGGCCGTCCATGGAATATCCAGCACTCTTCTTCAACACCACAGTCAAAGGCATCAATTTTTCTTCTGTCATCCTTATTAATTGTCCAGCTTTCAGATATATGTATAGCAAGTGACTGAAAAGACCATGACCTGAAATAGGCACATCTTAGTCCTCAAACTGACATTATTGCTCCTCAGTAACTTGAAGAGGTCCCTGAGTACAGACTTTTCCAATGCAATAATCTTGACAATAAAAGGAAATTTTTATCTCACCAGGGATGAAAAGTAAGGGTGTGGAGAGTAAAATTATGAACAGCAGACACGGGCTAAGATGAGGTGACAGAAAAGACAGTATCCAATAAGGGCATAATTGTCAAAGTGTCAGCAAAGGAAGGGAAGACTCAGAGATGCAGAGGCTATAAAGGGAAACCAGAATCACAGGGAAGAAGTGGGCAAAGTGTGATTGCAGTGTGAGTATTCAAACTAGTGTAAAACAAAGTGCACACAGACGGCGTAACAAAAAATTAATTGGGGAAAAAAAAGAGAAAGAAATGCTTTCCAGATGCTGAGATGGATGAGCTGTGGAAGTATTTCACTAGGTGAAAGTCACTGCAGACCCGCAGCTGCATGTGTGTGCATGCGGCACCAGAGACAAGACCCCGAGGGAGGAGGTGAGGGGTGGATGGCTGCTGGGGCCGCAGAGTTTCTTTAGAGGATGAAGAAAATGTCTAAAATGTGTTTAAGTGATAGTTCCCGAGCTCTATAAACATACTAAAACCATTCCATGTATATTAAGTGATAGTTCCACAGCTCTATAAACATACTAAAAATCATTCCATGTATATTAAGTGATAGTTCCACAGCTCTATAAACATACTAAAAACCATTCCATGTATATTTTAAACACATGACTTATTGAAGTTGGTATTAAAAAAAATATGTGCGTAAAGCAGCGTGGAACAACCTCCACAAAATAGTGACTGGGCTGTTGTTTTCACGCAGCTGCATGTGTACTGTGGTGGTCCTGGGGGACAGGCAGACTAAGGCTAGGTCCTGGCTGCCACGCTGGCTACACACTGAGTGACCTCGATGAGTTAGGGTGCTTCTCTTAAAGACAAACATGTAAGATGAAGATGGCTGTGACTCCTGCCCCACAGACTCCACAAGACCCAGAAGTAGACATCAAGCAAGGCTGGCCAAGGACACCCTCAGCACTGGCCTGTCTGTCCCATGACAGCTTTCACGGCTCAGGCCAGCACTGTGAGCTGACAAGGAGCCCCTGCACAACAAGGTGTCGCTGCAGGAGAGCAGCCTACACCTTCTGGGGCCCCTAATTCCTCTAAGTGCTGAGAGGATTTTAAAATCAACTCAGGAGAGAAACATCAAAGTGCAGCTTGAGCACAACAAGCCCGATGAGGCTCCAAGGACTCTTTCTAGAGGCAACGACAGCTGTCAAAGCAGCAGGACCACTGCAGGAATGTCAGAGGAGTCAAAGAGGACAGTCAGGATGAGGGCTGCTTCCCCCTCAGGAGACCCACAGAAAGCAGAAGGTGGCCACAAGGGCAGCGTGGGTATTTGGGCCTTTTTATAGGGTGGTGGTGGTCAATCCTGGGGCCAGGATCCACTGGAGGAGAAACATGGCAAGTAAATGCCCCAGACTTTGAACCCAGAGCCCTGGGAGTCACACTGTGCAGTGAGGGAAAAAGCTGACCGCCTGCTTTTCACAAACACTAAAGCCTACCCTTGAGTCAGTCATGCTAATGCAGGCCACAAGACTTTTATTTCCATAGAAAAACAACATCATCCAGAGTCTCAAATTATCTACAATTTTTCATTCATAATGTTTAGAAGTTATAAATGTTAAATATTTCTAAAAATCATGAAATACTAGTAAGGGTTGGGTGGAGAGGTGACAGAAAGGTAAGAGAATAAAAGAAGAACCCAGTGAAACCTCTTTAGGAGACCTCGATGCTGCTCAGAGCTGGCCTTATAGGAGAGCTC
>NW_006399879.1:8824051-8825090 GCF_000299155.1 Elephantulus edwardii | reverse complement strand
CTCGACGCTGCTCAGAGCTGGGCTTACAGGAGAGCTCGACGCTGCTCAGAGCTGGGCTTACAGGAGAGCTCGACGCTGCTCAGAGCTGGGCTTACCGGAGAGCTCATCGCTGCTCAGAGCTGGGCTTACCGGAGAGCTCATCGCTGCTCAGAGCTGGGCTTACCGGAGAGCTCATCACTGCTCACAGCTGGGCTTACAGGAGAGCTCGACGCTGGTCAGAGCTGGGCTTACAGGAGAGCTCGATGCTGCTCAGAGCTGGGCTTACAGGAAAGCTCGACGCTGCTCAGAGCTGGGCTTACAGAGTTTAGAGTTGTCAGGTGCCATCAAGTCGAGCATGACTCATAGTGACTATGAACAACAGATCTTAACCCTGCCTTTCCTGTGCCATTTCCATCATCTCTGGCACACTTGTGCCCATTGCAACAGTCACTGGTCAATCCACCTCATCCAAGGTCTTCCTCTCTGTCCCCAACCCTTTACCTTTCCAAGCATGATGTCCCTCTCCAAGGAACAGCTTCTCCTAAAAATACGTGCAAAGTACATAAGATGAAATATTGTCACCCTTGATTCCAAGGAACATTCTGGTTGTGCTTTCTCCAAGACATAGCTATATGTTCTTTTTGCAGTCCATGTGATATTCAGTACTCTTTTCCCATCTCACAGCTCAAAGGCATCAAGACTCCTGTCAGAAGCATAGCAAGTGATGGAAAACCCCATATTTTGAATCAGGTGCACTTTAGTCTTCCTTGTTCTTCAATAGTTTGGAGAGGTCCCTGACTGCACACTTTCCCAATGCAATATGTCTCATGATCTCCTGGCTGTTAGTACCAAGGGAGTTGATTGTGGATTCAAGTAAGATAAAATCGCCAACTTAAATCTTTTCTCCATCTATCATGACGTTGTTTATAGGTCAAATGGTGAGGATATTTATCTTCTTGATGTTGAGATAATTTATTATTGGAGGCTATAGTCCTTGATCTTCTGCAACAAGTGTTTCAAGTCCTCCTCACTTTCAGCGAGTGAGGCTATGTCTTTTTTT
>NW_006399879.1:8775961-8823666 GCF_000299155.1 Elephantulus edwardii | reverse complement strand
CCATTTTGAATAATATGCATGAGTTCCTTGTTTTTCAATGCAGCATAGTATTCCATTGTGTGAATATACCACAGCTTCTCTATCCATTTGTTTGCTGATGGGCACTTAGGTTGTTTCCAGCTCCTTGCTATTGTGAACAAAGCTGCAATAAACATGGATGTGCAGAGACTATGTCTTCTGCACAATGCAGACTGTTGGTGAGTCTCCACTGATTTTGATTCCATATTCTTTTTTATATGTTTCAACAACTAAAGTCAATGAGGAGGAGATTGATAATTTCTACCAACATTTGCAGTCTGAAATTGATCAAACATACAATAAAGATGACTTGATAATTATGGGTGACAAGAACGCAAAAGTTGGGATGATTGAATTTTGTACACTCCATGATTTGTTCATAGCAGATACCTTTTTAAAAAAACACACACAAAAGGTGACTTTACACATGAATCTAACCATAAGTATTGTACAGGATCAGATTTACTACAACCATGGAAAGAATGATTGGAGAAGCTCAATACAGCAGTCAAAGCCTGGCCAGGTGAAACGGACCATTTATCACTCATATGTAAATTCAAATTGAAGCAGATGAAAATTAAATAATTCCACAAAAACCAAAATACAACCATAAGTCTATCCAACCTGAATTTAAAAATAATCTCCAGAATACAGCTGAGGCATTGAACACTAATGACTGAAGATCAGATGAGTTATAGATGACATCAAAGATATAATCCATGAAAGGGTCAAAAGATTGTTACAAAGACAGAAGAAGAAAAGACCAAAATGGATAGCAAAAGAGACTCTGAAGTTTGCAATGTGGCCTTAAGGTGTCTGTGGTTAAAATATCTAAGAATTGTATTACAAAAATTCAGCAGAGAACTTAGAACTACAAAAAAAAAATAATAATCAAATGGAAATTCTACATGATACTGAGTAAAAGGAGTAAATCACAAAAGAGTGAACATTGTATGTTCCCAATGACATGACATATCTGGAGCCACAGTGGCTCAGTGGTTAAGCACTGGTTTGTCAACTAAACATGTGGCTGATTTCACCCACTAACTGACTTCAGAGCGTTAAGTCAGTCTGCTCTTGTTATATGCCATCGAGTCGCTTTGCAACTCGTAGCCACCCCTTTGTACAATAACTCTCCTGCTCTATCAATTTCATTGTCTCTGACACACCTACCCTCATTACCCCAGTTACTCACACTGTCCCTCTACCTTTCCAAGCATGACGTCCCTCTCCAAGGACTGGTCCCTCCTTGCAACATGGCCAAAGTATGTCAGATGAAGTTTCAAAATCCTCACCTCCAAGTAGCAACCTGGTTTCACCCTCTCCAGGACAGATCTGTTTGTTCTCCTAGTAATCTGCAGTATATTCAATACCCTTCTCCAGCACCACAACTCAAAGGCATCAATTCTTCTTCTATCATCCTTGGTCATTGTCTAGACCTCTGATGCATAACAAGTAATTGTGAAGACCATGCCTGAATCAAACACACCTTAGTACTTAGACTGACGTTGGCACTCTTCAGTACTTTGGAGAGGTCTCAGACAGCAGATTTTCCCAATGCAATTTGTCTTTTGATTTCATGGCTGGTGGTACAAGATTTTGGGGGGCAATTGTACTCTGTCCCATAGGTACTATGGGTTTGCTTGGAATCAGTACCAAGTCACCTGCAATGAGTTCAGACTTGTTTTATTTGATATAGCTAGGATAGTCAAATGCACACACATCTAAAGTTATCAGTGGTTACTAGAGAGGTTCTGCAAACAACAAAGCTTTGTCTCATATACTGTGGGTGTGTTGCTAGCAGAGGGTGTTCCTTGAAGACGTATATCATGCTTGGAAAGGTCAGTGGAAGAGAGGAAGACTCTGGATGAGATGGATTGACACAGTGACTGCAGCAATGGACTCAGCAACAACAACGACAACAGGTACGATAGTGGAAAGGGAGACAGTGAGCTTCCTTCTGTTGAAAGTAATGACAGATTTTGGTTATTACAAATAAGGATAGTATCTAAGCAATATGATGAACACAAGTGTCACTAAATCGTACATGTGAATAGTACTGAGATGGCTAATGTTTCGAATATATATTTAGCACAATAAGTTTCTAAAGTTATGTTGTTAGTTCCAATCTATAGCAACCCTATGCACAACAGAATGAATCCTGCACCATCCTGCAAAGCTCCTCTGGGCCCATTGTTGCATGTGCTGCACCAATCTCTTCATTAAAGATCCCTGTCTCTTTCATGGACCTTCCACTTTCCTATGTACAATGTCCTTTCCCAGGGAAAACATCCTCAAAGTGTGTGAGATGAAGTCTCACCATCCTTGCCTCTAAGAGCACTCCAACTGGACTTCATCCAAGACAGATTTGTTTCACTATTTTTAACAGTCCAAGATATGTGCAATACTTATCACCAACATAACAATTCAAAGATGTTCTTTTTTTCTTCAGTCTTCCTTATTCATTGTCTAACTATCACATTAATATGCCATTGTTATTATGTACTATCAAGTCAGAATGAACTCATAACTGACCCTCCAGCAGGTTTTCAGAGGCTACAAATCACACATGAGAGGAGACTGCCCACCTTTCTCCCATGGAGCGGCTGGTAGATTCAAACTGCATGGGTTGGAAGTGCAACTCCTTACCTCTAAGGTATCAGAGCTCCCTACATGAGTATAAAGCCATTGAAAATACCACATAGGACTGCAAAGTACAGCAACTGAAATACTGACCTCATTAGAAAGAACAGAAAAGTATTGAGATAGTCTTAATGGTGATTTTATTAAAAGCTAAAAAAAATTAGAGATTTACATGCAATGTTAAGAAAAATGCAGATAAATATCTAGTGCCTCTGGTCAGCTTCTTCTTCCTACGTTGTTCAAGGTCACTGATGCTGCCCACAGGTTCTATTCCAATCTGTCCCATCGTATTTGTGTGCACTTGTGTGAAGTTCTATGTCAGGTTCCCACTGCTGTAGCTTTAATATACACCCTAGTCCAGCTGCTGAGTATCTGTCCCTCAGGGACGCCTCGTGCTACCTTTTACCCACTAGAACCCACTGCCTTCCTACAGGAAAATGGCTTCTGCCTTATGTAATACTAGAAAACTGACCTTTTTTTCAGGATTTCCATTCACGCATTGCTTCACTTTTCTCCCCTCCCAACCCTCCCCCTTAGTACACTACCCTCTTAGAAAAGTAAAAGACAAATTTCTTCATTGTTTTACAAACCCTCCCCCAGGTCCACTCCACCATGTAGCCTTCACTCTAGACTCCTGTCATGACAAAAATACCTAATCACATATCCCTTTTAAACAGTTTTCTTCCTCATCTGTTTCAATGCAGTATACATTACAGAACCTATCTTTCTCAGTCTCTCCCCAACCCCAAGGTCAGTCCTGTTTTACAACAGTGGCACCATGCAGTATTTGTCCTTTTGTGACTGGGAGACTTCACTCAGCATAATGTCCTCCAGGGTCACCCATTTTGAATAATATGCATGAGTTCCTTGTTTTTCAATGCAGCTTAGTATTCCATTATGTGAATATACCAGAGCTTCTCTATCCATTCATTTGCTGGTGGGCACTTACGTTGTTTCCAATTCTTTGCTATCATGAACAAAGCCACGATAAACATGGGTGTGAATATATCTGCTTCGATGTCAGTTATGGTTTCTTTGGGGTATATTCCCAGTAGTGGACTTGCTGGGTCAAATGGTATCTCTATTTGCAACTTTTTGAGAAAGTGCCACACCGCTTTCCACAGTGGTTGCGCCATTTTACACTCCCACCAACAGTGAATAAGGGTTCCAGTTTCTCCACAACCTCGCCAGCATTTGTTGCTTGCTGTTCTGTTTAATTTTGCTATTGTGACTGGGGTGAGATGATATCTCATAGTTGTTTTAATTTGCATCTCTCTTAGAGCTAGGGATTTTGAACATTTCTTCATGTGCTTGTTAGTCATCTGCATGTAGTCCATTTTTCTATTGCATTACTTACCTTTATCTTGTGGTGCTCAAGTATTTTATAAATTCTGGATATAAGTCCCTTATCTGATATGTCATTACCAAATACTTTTTCCAAGTCTGTGGCTTCCCTTTTAACCCTGTTGGAGAAGTTTTTGGATGTGCGTAGGAATTTGATTCTTAGAAGATCCCATTCATCTACTTTATCTTCTCCTGGATGCAGGGTTTTCAGGATACTTGGAAGACTGTTTATGTTGTGGATTAGGACTTTTAGCATTGCTCCTAGCTTTTCTTTAATGAAGTTTATAGTCCTTGGTTTTAGTCCTAGGTCCATGATCCACCCTGAGATGGTTTTTGTATATGGAGTGAGGTGTGGGTCTTGCTTGAGTCTTTTGCAGATACTTTTCCGATTTTGCCAACATCATTTAAGAAGGCTGTCATTTCCCCACTTAACTGATTTCATCTTCTTGTAAAAAATCAGTTGACCATAGATAGATGGGCTGATCTCCAGGTTCTCAATTATATTCCATTGATCTATGTGTCTGTCATTGTACCAGTACCATGCTGTCTTTACTACCACGGCAGTGTAGTAGAATTTGAAATCAGGGAGTGAGATACCTCCTACCTTTCTTCTATTTTTAAGGAGTGTTTTGCTTATTCGGGGCTTTTTTCCATTCCAAAAGAAACTGGAGATTGCCTTTTCCATCTCGTTGAAGAATGGAATTGGTATTTGTATTGGGATTGCATTAAATGTGTAAATTGCCTTTGGTAGTATTGTCATTCTCACAATATTGAGTCTTCCTGGCCATGAGCAAGGGATATTCTTCCACTTCTCAAGGTCTCTTTTTGTTTCTTGTAGTAGTGTTTTGTAATTTTCTTTGAACAGATCCTTTGTGCTTCTGGTTAAATTTATTCCCAAGTATTTTATCTTGTGATTAGCTATCATGAAGGGTATTGTTTTTCTTGTTTCCAGCTAAAACTGACTTTTAAAGAAGATATATACATGTTTTGTTGGTGTGCCTGATCCAGGCCATGGTCTTCGCAATTACTTGCTATGCATCAGAGAACTGGACAATGACTAAGAATGATAAAAGAAGAATCAATTTGCGGTCCTGAGGAAGAATACTGAATATGCCATGGATGTTAGAATAACAAACAAGTTCGTCCTGGAGAGGGTGAAGCCAGGCTGCTCCTTGGAGGCAAGGATTATGAAGCTTCATCCAACATACTTTGGGCGTGTTGCAAGGATGGTCAGTCCTTGAAGATGGACATCATGCTTGGAAGGGTGGAAGGACAGGGCAAGAGAGGAAGATCCTCGATGAGACGGGTTGACTCGGTGACTGGGGTAATGAGGGTGGTGTGTCAGAGACAAAAAGGTCAATTCAGGCAGGGCTCATGGCTGTTGTACATGTCGTTATGAGTCACAAGTGACTCGACAGAACATAACAACAATAATAACAACATACACATGCTTTATTTATTCAAAAGAGGTTAGCTGGATGCAGGGTCATGATTTTCTTCCTCATACTGTTTTGTACTTTAAAATTCGTTAACTGTTGATTCCAGAACAGAGGGACACAAGCCCTATCTACCTACCTGGTCCTGTAGCTCCTTGTAAAGGCAGCCAGCCTCCTCCCGAGAGGCCTGCAACTGCCGGTGCAGAGATGCCTGGTCCCGGAGCTGGCATTTCAGCGTCAGCACTTGGTGGTGGAGCTGCCCAACGTGCAACCTGAGGCTTTCCTCCATGGTTTCAGCCTCCGCACCCCGAAGCTGTGGGACAAGGGCGGAGAGGGCTTCAGGCACTTGTCCAAGCAATTTTCATAGGCAAGCCGCACCCCATTATTCCTCTCCTTGATTTCAGCATTACATTTATCACAGCAAAATCTCTTAGAAACATAAGAATTCACTGCTGCCAAGTTTTGATGGCAATATTCTGAATCACAATTATATTACAGGGTTAGACTGAGAAGAGAACTGCCCCCAAAGGTTTCCAAGACCATAAATTTTTACAGAAGCAGATTGCTTCATCCTTCTTCCACAAAGCAGTTGATAGATTTGAGCCACTGAATTTTCAGTTATCAACGAAGCACATAACCACTGCGTTACCAGGGCCCTGGATACTATAAACCATTCCTGTGTCTGCTAGTAAAGTATTGTAAGAAATAGGAACTCCAGAACACTTACAGGAATTTCACACCATATTAATAGATCAAGAGGCAACCATCTGAATCCAGAAAAGGTATATTACATAGATTTAAGTCAAGAAACATAAGCATCATGGGTGCATCTTCTTGCCATACTTATTCAGTCTGTATGCTGAGCAAATAATAATCTGAGAAGCTGTACTGTGTGAGGTAGACTGCAGCATTAGGAGTGGAGGAACATTCTTTAGCAGCCAGCAATATGCAGATGACACAACCTTGCTTGCTGAAAGCAAAGATTATTTTTTAAACTTACTGATGAAGATTGAAGACAAAAGCCTTCAGGATAGAGAACACAAGGAAAACAAAAATCTTCACAACAGGGCCACTTAATAGTATCATGATAAACAGAGAAGCAATGATGTTTTCAATTATATAATTTTTTTGTGCCCACAATAAACTTCCCTGCAAATAATAGTCAAAAAGTCAAACTCGTATTGGGGAAATGTGCTGTAAAAGATCTTGTTGCTGTTATGTGCTATTGATGAGACACAGCTTCAAAATTCTTGTCTCCCAGGAGCAACCTAGTTTCACCTCTCCGGGACAGACACGTCAGTTCTCTTGTCAGCCCGTGGTAGGTTCAATACTCTTAGTTCACAGCCAAAGATGTCATCTGGAGGGGTGAGGTGTGCCTGACATGGTGTTTTCGATCATCTCACGTGCATGCAAAAACTAGACAATGAGGATATGAACCTCATTTCCGCCTACACTTTGCTTGTATTTTATTTTTCTTTTCCACTATAGTATGATCATATGGAACATGTCTGTTTTGCCTAACAGAAGGTAGCTCAGTCTGACAGTATGGCATTTTGAGTTTTTGAGAACCTGAGAATGAATCTCTACTCACTATTAACTAGTTATTAGTGAACAAATTGCTTAATTTTGTTGAATATGTTCATTTAATGTCAAATTGAGGTTAATAGTGAATACCTAAAGAGAGTTTTGTAAGGATTAAATAAGATGTTGTATGTAAATGAGTAAGAGATAGGAACAGCCCAAATGTCCAACCATAATCGAATGGATTGAGAAATTATGGTACATTCTCATGACGGAATACTACACAGTCTGCAGGAGCAATGATTTTGAAAATCACTACCTAACTTGGGAGGGACTGGAGAGCACTAAGCTAAATGAACTAACTCAGTCCCATAAAGACAAATGCTGTTTAAGACCATTATCATACAAATAGAGATAACAAATAAAACATCTATGAGAATTCAAGAGGAGGGTAGGGGCAGAGAGGTGAAGATGGGCTGGGACAGAAAGATGTGGTGATTAATCATAGGGGCACATAATCTGATGGGTAGATGGATGGGTAGATAAAGGAAATGGGAAATAACTGGTGTAAAAAGCAATGTATATGAACTTTGTAAGCAAACCACTATAAAATAAAAATTTATTTTTTAAAAAAAGAGAAACTGGCCTGTTACATAAAATGATTGCTATTCTTAATATTCTCTTTTGAATGTAATACATAATACTTTCATTGCTATTTATGTTATTAGAGATTATTAATGATGTTAAAAACAACAACAACAACAACAAAAAAACCAAACCCAAAAACTAGACAATGGCTAAAGACAACTAAGGACAATTGATGAATTTGCTTTATGGTGTTGGCAAAGTATATCAAATATAATGCGGACTATCAGAAGAATGAACAAATATGTCTTGGAAGAAATACAACTGGGATGCTTCTCATAAGCAAGGATGTTGAGGTTTTCCCCTCTGTGGTTTGGGTACATTATCAGGAAGGACCAGTCCCTGGAAAAGGATATCATGCTTTCTAGAGGGATGTCAGGAGAAGGAGGAGGACCCGCTGCAGGACGGACTGTGATGGTGGCCACAACAGTGAGCTCAGGCCTGGCACGGCCAACTATGCAGTACATAGACTCACCGAGCTGAAACTCACCTCACAACAACATGCTCTATGATAACAAATATAAACTGTTGTTGTTATGAGCTGTCACGCTGACGGTGACTCATAGTGATCCTATGAACAAAGGATCTGATCCCTGCCCTGCACTGTACCCTTCTCACCATCCCTAACACACTTGAGCGCACTGTCACAGCCACTGTATCAATCCAACTTGTTCAAGGTCTTCCTCTTTTACACTGACCCTCTACCTTTCCAAGCATGATGTCTTTCTCCAAGGACAGGCCTCTCCTAATAACATGCCCATAGCATGTGAGACAGAGTTTCACCACCCTTGCCTCCAAGGAGCAGTCTGGTCTCACTTTCCCCAAGACGTATCTGTTTGTTCTTTTGGCAGTCCCTAAGGCATTCAGCACTCTTCTCTAACATCACAACTCAAAGCCATCGATTCTTCTTCTGCCATCCTTATTCACTGTCCAACTTGCAGATGTACAGCAAGCAAGTGAAGGTCATGACTTGGATCAGCACACCTTAGCCTTTAGACTGACATCGTGACTGTTTAGTACTCTGGAGAGGTCTCTGACAGTAGATTTTCCCCAATACAAGTTGTCTTTTGATTTCTTGGCTGTACATATAAAAGGTGTTGGTTGCATATACAAATAAGATGACATCATTGGCAAGGTCAACTTTTTCTCCATCTGTTATGATGCTGCCTATTGGCCCAGTGGTGAGGATTTCTGCTTTCTTGACGTTGAGATGTAATCCACCTTGAAGGCTGTAGTCTTTCATCTTCAGCAGCAAGTGCTTCGTGTACAAGATTCTCACTTTCAGTAAACCAGGTTATGTCATCTGAATAACTCATAATGATGAGCATTTCTCCAGTTCTGATGCCACGTTTTTCTTCATTAACTCTAGCTTCTCAGATTATTTGTTCAGAATACAGATTCAATAGGTGTGGAGACAGGACACAATGCTGGTGCACACTCTTCTTGATTTTAAACCAAGCAGTAGTCCCTTCCACCATTGAGATAAAAGCTTCTTCGTCCAGGTACAGGTTTCACAGAAGCACAGCTCAGTTCTCTGAGAGTTCCATTCTTCCCCAGTTTAGTCACAATTTGAAGTGATTCACACAATCAAATGCCTTTCCATAGTCATTAAACACAGAGGGACATTCTGCTACTCTTTGCTTTCTTCCAAGATCTACCTGAAATTCGCAATAATATCTCTAGTGCCACGGCCTCCTCTAAATACAGCTTGAATTTCCAGCAGTTCTTTGTTGATGTATTGTTTTAGTAATTTTTAATAATCTTCACCAAGAATTTGCTTGCATATGATGTCAGTGATATTGTTCAATAAATTAAGCAACCCAATTATATTTTCAAGAAATGTAATTATAAAATTATTTTTAAAACATAAATTACCAAAACTGACACAAGAAGACATAGAAAGCCTGAAAAAGGTCTCCATTTGTTAAAGACTTTGAATTCATTATTGAACATCTTTCATCAAAAGAGAACTTTCTGCTTCAGATAGAATAATTGGTAAATTCTTTTCAAATCCTGTAATTGCTTTAGCTGTTGTTCGGTGCTACTGAGTCGAGTGTGACTCACAGCGACCTTAGGAGCATCTGACCCGAATCCTGTCTTGTGCTGTGTGGTTCTCGTCACCTCTGACATTCCAGCCCGTTGTGAGTCCCTGTGTCAACCTACCTCGTTGGAGGTCTTCTTCTTATTCCCTAACCTTCCACATTTCTTTTTCTTTTTTTTCACTTTGAAATTTATATTTGTAACCTTTTTTTCAACAGAGAAAACAACCCATTCTTAGGAGACGGAGAGGGTAGAGAAGACAGACCCTGGGCTGAGAGGGATGGCAGCATCTGGAGGGACAGGCCTGCCTGGGGGACACTCGGGCTGCCCCACAGCAATGAGCAGAGGCCGAGGCACAGCCAGTCTATGCGCCTTGCGCACTTGTGGATCCAAGTCGTCCAAGTCCCAGCTGTCGTGGAACAAGTCCAGCTTGTCTCCCGCCCGGACCAGGAGCACGTGCAGCATCTCGCCCAGCTTGAGAGTGACCACTCCTTCCTCGTAGTCAGAAGAACGGCCCTCTTTCCTCCACTGAGCCCCGGGTCTGCTCGGTGCCCCACTTCACATATTTGTGGCTCCTCTCTATGGCCATCGGGTGGACATGCTTGAAAAACAATTCCTTCCAAAGGGGCATCTCCCAGGCCTTCATCACACACCTGCCCCCTGTGTATCTGAAGGACCTTCTGCCTCTCTCCTTTCTGCTCCACCCAGCACTCACTTCAAAGGCAAAGTCGGATGTGAACCAGCATGTGGGGCCAGACTTGAGGATGCTGCTCTCAAAGTGTCTGGCTTGCCTCCCTTGGGATGCACTCAGGCAGTGGGTGCAAGGCAGTTGGAGAGGATGCCACAGACCACGTCCCTGCTGTGCTGGCCGGGTAGAGCTCCATGTCCTCTTGAGCCTCGATGCGGGACCTGACATGCTGGGAGCGCTGGGCAGCGTCCGGCGAGTGGACACCTGCAGCCCGCACTCCCTCCACAGCAGCACTCACCCGCTTGGCTTGGGGCACAGCTGCTGCTTTCTCTCCAGGGCTGACGGCTCCTTCTCTAGGGTTCTCCTTGGTCACTGCGTTCTGTGCTACTGTGCACGAAGGATGATTCAACCACAGTAGGGCTGCCCAGGGACAACCGAGGGCCTGCCCTGACTCAAGCAGAGAGTGAAGGGAGCACCCGGGACCCAAGGGTGGAGGGGTCAGCAGCAGGCAGGTCTGGTTTCCACAGTTTGCTGTGTTCATGCCAGCAGTGGTCCCCACAGGTACAGGAGACTTGCTGAAGGATTTGCACACACACCACAGGGACGTCAGAGAGGTCATGCGAGTAGCCAGTCATTACCCTCCTTACAAACCCTGTGCATGAAATACCTGTAAAAGACCAGTCCAGCACCTCCCCCACCCCCAGGGACAGACAGATAACCGGAGATAAAGGTGAGGGGGCCACTGCCGCTGCTGTACCAGATGTGGTAGACCCTCCACCTCTGGAAGAATGATGCTTACACACATTATTCTACAGGATAAAATCGGTCAAAACTCACCATATATGACCAGCATGAACTTGAGGTTAAAGTTTGAGGATGGGTGATGGCATTGTAATAAAGAAAAATAATATGCAAATAATACTCAAGAACATAAATGTAAACACCCTAAACAATTTTCAGTTATTCTATAAACATATAAACATTTGAAATCCAGGTAATTTTAGTGGTGTAAAATTGTATGACCTATTAAAAGTTAATATTTCACCTACAACCAGGAGAAGATAAAATAGATGAGTGGGACCTGCTAAGAATCAAATCCCTATGCACATCCAAAAACTTCTCCAGTAGGGTAAAAAGGGAAGCAACAGACTGAGAAAAAGTATTTGGCAATGACATGTCAGATTCAGATAAGGGATTTATATCTAGAATTTCTAAAGTACTTGAGCACCACAACAAGATAAAAGTAAACAATCCAATTGAAAAGTAGGCACAGGATATGAACAGACATTTCACCAAAGAAGACATTCAGATGACTAACACATGAAGAAATGTTCAAAATCCCTAGCTCTAAGAGAGATGCAAATAAAAACAACTATGAGATATCATCTCACCCCAGTAGGAATAGCAAAATTTAACAGAACAGCAAGCAACAAATGCTGGCAAGTTTGTGGAGAAACTGGAACCCTTATTCACTGTTGGTGGGAGTGTAAAATGGTGCAACCACTGTGAAAGGTGGTATGGCTCTTTCTAAAAAAGTTGCAAATAGAGATACCATTTGACCCAGCAAGTCCACTACTGGGAATATACCCCAAAGAGATCATAACTGCCACACTAGCAGATATATGCACATTCATGTTTATTGCCGCTTTGTTCACAATAGCAAGGAGTTGGAAACAACCTAAGTGCCCATCAACAAACGAATGGATAGAGAAGCTGTGGTAAATTCACACAATGGAATACTATGCTGCATTGAAAAACAAGGAACTCATGCAATATTATTAAAAGTGGTTGACTCTGGAGGACATTATGCTGAGTGAAGTATCTCAGTCACAAAAGGACAAATACTGCATGGTGCCATCAGTCACAAAAGGACAAATACTACATGGTGCCACTGTTGTAAAACAGGACTGACCTTGGGGTTGGAGGTGGGGGGAGACTGAGAAAGATGCGTTCAATAATGTATACTGCATTGAAACAGATGAGGGAGAAAACTGTTTAGAAGGGATATGTGATTAGGTATTTTTGTCATGACAGGAGTCCACAGTGATAGCTACATAGTGGAGTGGACCTGGGGAGAGGAATTGTAAAACAATGAAAGAATTTTTCTTTCACTTTTCCAAGAGGGGAGTGTACTGGGGGGGAGAGGGCTTGGAGGGGAGGAAAGTGCAACAATGAATGAATGGAAATCCAAAGTCTCTGTAAATTTTCATTGAAATTAATAAGAAATTTTTAAAAAATTTTAAAAAGTTAGTATTTCAAAATTCCATAAAACTTATGCCCTGCCCAGATTGACATGGACAGATGTAGAACACCTGAACAGACCCATCACAAAAGAAGAAATTTAACAGGTCATAAAAAGACTACCCCATAAGAAAAGTCCTGGACTAGATGGCTTCACAGCTGTGTTCTACAAAAAAATCAGAGAGGATTTATCACCAATTGTACTTAAACTACCTCAAAAAATTGAAAAAGAAGGAACACTCACAGAGTCATTCTATGAAGCAAGTATAATTCTAATACCAAAACCAGGCAAAGATATTATAAGAAAGCAAACTATAGACTAATAACTCTCATGAATATAGATGCAAAAATCCTTAACAAAATCCAAGCCAAGAGAATCCAAAAGCACATTAAAAAATAATTCACCATTACCCTGTGGGATACATAAGAGGTATGCAAGGATGGTTCAGCATAAGAAAAACAATCAAGGTAATTCACCATACTAACAAAACAAATAACAAGAACCATAAGATACTAGCAATTGATGCAGAAAAGGCATTTGACGAAATCCAACACCCCTTCCTGATTAAGACACTCAGCAAAATTGGAATAGAAGGGAATTTCCTCGGTATAGTCAAAAGTATATATTCAAACCCAAGAACCAGTATCATTCTCAATGGAGAAAGACTAAAAACATTTTCTTTGCGAACAGGGACCAGATAAAGATGCCCACTGTTACCATTTCTATTCAATATTGTGCTGCAAGTGTTTGCTAGGGCAATATGACAAGAGAAGGAAATTAAAGGCACCCAGATCGGCAAAGAGATGGTTAAACCATCGCTATGTGCAGATGATATGATAGTGTACACAGAAAACCCAAGAATTCAACAAAAAACTGTTTGAGTTAATAGAACAATTTAGTAGAGTGGTAGGCTATAAGAACAATATCCAAAAATCAGAAGGATTCCTCTGCAGTAACAAAGAAAACTCAAAGAAGGAAACCAAGAAAGTGATACCATTCACAATAGCCAACCACAAACTGAGATACTTAGGAGTGAACCTAACTAGAGACACAAAAGACCTATACAAAGAAAACTACAAAACATTTCTGCAAGACACAATAAAAGGCCTAAATAAATGGATAAATGTTTCCTGTTCATGGATAGGAAGACTCAATATTGTGAAATTGACAATGCCACCAACCAGAAACAATCTACGTGCTCAATGCAATCCCAATCCAAAGTCATTTTTCAAGTAGATTGAAAGGGAAATGATCAAATTTATTTGGAGAGGCAAGAGACCCTGAATAAGCAAAACACTTCTGAGAAACAAAACCGAGGTAGGAGGCACAGTACTCCCTGACCTCAAAACCTACTACACAGCAGTAGTAACCAAAACAGCATGGTACTGTTAGAATAACGGGCACATAGACCAATGGAATGGAAATGAGAACCCAGAAATGGACCCATCTATCTATGGTCATAGGGTTTTCAGAGGCCTGCTATTTCAGAAGTGGATGGCCAATCCTTCTTCCTAGTCTGTCTTAATGTGATTGTTCAGATTTAGAGAAGTATCAGACAGACCAGCAAGTTAAAGGTATATCCCTTATTGCGGAGTTAACTTTAGTGGCTCCACACTCAACAGTCTTGGCACCAGCAGCCAGGAAATTAAAAGGCGCATTGCCATGGGAAAGTCTGCTGTTAGGGACCTCTCCAAAGTACTGAAGAGCAATGGTGTCTCTCTGGAGACTAAGGTGCGTCTGATACAGGCTTTGGTCTTCCCAATCACTTGTTATGCATCAGAGAGTTTGACAATGACCAAGGAGGATAGAAGGAGAATTGATGCTTTTGAGCTGTGGTGCTGGAGAAGAGTATTGAGAATACCATGGACTACTAGGAAAACAAACAGATTTGTGCTGGAAAGGGTTAAACCGGGTGGCTCCTTGGAGGCAAGGATTCTGAGGCTCTGTCTAACATATTTTGGACATGTTGTGAGGAGAGACCGGTCCTTGGAGAAGGACATCATGCTTGGGAGGGTGGAGGGACAGCGCAGGAGAGGAAGGCTCTCTATGAGGTGGATTGATTCAGTGACTGGGATAATTGGGATGGGAGTGTCAGAGACAGTGCGATTGGCACAGGACAGAGCGGAGTTTAGGGCTGTTGTACATAGGGTTGCTGTGAGTCGTAGGCGACTCGACGGCACATAACAACAACAACATCTATGGTCAACTGATATTATCAAGGAAATAAAACACATCAAATGGGGAAATGACAACCTCTTCAATAAATGATGCTGGCAAAACTGGACTGCTACCTGCAGAAAGCTGAAACAGGATCCACATATCACACCATAAACAAAAATCAATTCAAAGTGGCCCTGGGAGTAAAGTGTAAAACCATAAAGTTCATCAGAGACATACTGAAGATACAGACAGAAATGCACTATCTGGAGAGGATAAAATTGGTGAATGAGACCTTCTAAAGATTAAATCCCTGTGCAACAGAGTGTAAAACCTATTGACTGGGAAAAACATTTGGCAATACTATCTCAGACAAGGGTCTCGTATCAAGTTTACAGAATCCTACAGGGCCTCCACAAGAAAAAGATAATTACAAAATGGGCAAAAGACATGGAAAGACTTTTCACAGACACATGAAAAAATATTAAAAATCACTGGCAATAAGAGAGATGTAAGTCAAAACCACAATGAGATATTACCTTACCCCAGAAGCAGTGGCAGAGTTTAACAGGAGTGCAAGTAATAAATGTTGGAGAGGATGTTAGGAAGTCTCATGCATTGTTGGTGGGATTGTAAAATGGTACAATCACTCTGGAAGGTAGTTTGGTCATTTCCTCAAAAAGTTGAACAAAGAAATTCCAAATGACCCGGCTATTCCACTGCTCGGAATAGACCCCAAGAAAATGAGAACTGAGGCAAAAACAGAGACTTGTACACCAATGTTCACAGCAGCATTATTCACCATCACAAGAACATGGAAACAGCTCAGATGTCCAACCACAGTTAAATGGACTGAGAAATTATGGTACATTCACACAATGGAATACTACGCATAGTGCAGGAGCAATGACTTTGTAAATTATAATCTAATTGGGGTGGGGGGGAGGATGGGATTGGAGAGAATTATGCTATGTGGACTAACTCAGTCCCATAAGGGACAAATATTGTATAAGACCATTATTATAGAACGAGTATGAGGATCCAAGGGGCGGGGAGGAGGAGAGCAGAAGGATGAGGATGGGTGGGGACAGGGGAGGTTAATCACAGGGTCACACAATTTGATGGGTCAAGGGAGAAGTGGGTGAAACAAATGGGAAGAGTCTGGTGTGGAAAAACAATGTATACAAACTTTGTGAATAAACTAGTATAAAAAAAGTCATTTCAATTATATGATTTGTAGTCAAGGAAAGAAACATATGATTATCTCTACATATGCAGAAAAATAATTTTCTAAAATGCAAAACACTTTGATAGAAGAAAAAATAAGTGCTCAGAAAATTAGGAATAGGAAAGAATCTACTTACTCTTAGAAAACCCACCATGTACATCTTACTCAATGGTGACGTAGTGAATGTATGCTCCTTGAAGTCAAGAACAAGACAAGATGTCCTTCCTTTATCACCAGTCCTGGTGAAAGAAGGCTAGTGAAGATTCTAGCCAGTCCAGGGAAATGCAAGGAAAATAATTACAGTGACAAAGACTAGAAAGAAATGACAAATTGTCTTTATTTGCAAAATAACATAATTGCATTCACAAAAATCTTGAAGTATCTATAAATGTAAGAATTAACAAGTTAAATAAGTTTTGTTTCATTGACTATAAAAAGTAATACATAGAAATCACTAATAATTCTACAAAGTATCAAATATTTGAAAAAGATAATTGTTAATTGTTACGGTGGCCTCTGGTAGCCTAGTGGTGCTGAATTGCACTGCCAGCCCAAAGGCACACTGGTTTAATCCAGCAGTGGCTCCTCTAGAGAAAGATGGACAATCTCCTCTCCTGTCATTTACAGCTTCTGCAAACGCTCTGGTGGATCAGCAGTAAGTCTGTTTCAACTCAGCAGCAACACTGGAAAGAGCAGTAGCTCGGTGGTACAGACTGGAGGACGCTGCACGTATACTTAACTTGTAGCTAACCCCAAGGCAGCACCCCTCTCCAGGAATTCCAATCCACCAACGACTCCCCAGCAGAAACACAGGCGGTCTCTTCCTATGCAAGTCACAGACTCAAAAAACCTGCTGGAGGGTCAGATAAGTCTGCTCTAATTTGGTGGCAATGAGAATGAGACAGGGAGTAAGTGAAAATAACATAAAAATGTGGAATGTAAAGAAATCTATCTAATAAATATTTACAAGACCTCAACCTAAAAATGGGGAAATGTTACAAAAAGAAATTAAAGAAAACGTGAATCGTTGAAGTGTTATACAATGTTCAGGAACCCCTGCGTGTTACAAGTGGTTAATGTGTAGCTTGTAGCCAAAATGCTGGTGGCTTGAATCCACTAGCGGTCATTTTACTCTGAACACTGGGGGGACCTCTAATGTCACCCTCAATATAAATACAAATCATCTACACTGGACTGACAAACAGCATCATGGTGGGCAGAGACAAGACTGAAGTGGTTGAAATTCCATTTCACATGGATCTACAACCAATGCTCCTGGAAGCAGCAGTCAAGAATCAGGGGCCATTGAAGGGGCAACTCTGTTGCAGAGGGCATGGTTAAAGAGCAAAGATGCCACCTTAAGGACTAAGGTACACCTGCCCCAGGCCAGGGTGTTTCTGGCTGCCTCAGATGCATGCAAAAGCTGGACAGTGAATAAGGAATCGTTAAGACCTGATGCGTTTGAATGTGATCTAGAGAAAGATGTTATCATGGAAGAATGAACAAACCTGTCTTGGGAAATGTGCAAACAGAATTCTTCAAAGTGCAGATGGCAAGACTGTCCACTTGACCTTGTACATGTTATCCATATGTCCCAGCCTCTCGAGCACTACAGAAAGACATCAGCTTGGTAGAGGGTCAGCAAATAATAGGAAGACCTTCAGTGAGATGGATTGGCATAGTAGCTACAACTGTGAGGTCAACCAGAGCAAGAGCTTCGAGGATGGGGCAGGACCAGGCAATGTTTATCCTGTTGTGTACAACTCACAGGGTCAACAAACCTAACAGCAGTCAGCAACTACAAAGCCAAGCCGATGGCCCAGTGATCCCACTGCTGGGTATTAACCAAGAGAATTACACACATCCTCCAAGACATGCAACTTTGTGGATGGCGACCCAAAACTAGGAGCAATCCATGTGTCCACCAATAGAAAAATGGTCAGAGAAGCTGTGGGGTGTTTGTAACGTGAAATCAGACACATCGAAGCAGCAATAAGTGTGTGATTCTTCCACATGACACTCAAGAACAGGTTCAGCAGCCAGTGACGGCAGAACTTAGAGGAGTTACACCTTCACACGAACTCACTGAACAGTGACTCAAGCATCAAAGGCGTGGCTGTAAAAGTCACTAGACGGGGGTAAAGCCAAAGTCAAAGAAGTCCATCAGGGACCAGGGTTACAAACGCCACAGCCATAAGGTGCATGTGCACTAGAGAGACTCCGCGGGTTACAAAGGAGCCAGTCAGTCACCTACCTCTCGCTCCCGCTGTCCAGAGCGTGGTCTCCTCTCCGTGTTCACACCCGTGCCGTGAACGCCTGTCCCATTGATACTTTCTCTCAGGACACTGGACACCACAGCCTTTCCCCGGGCAAAGGACAGAGCAGTTAGTCGCATGTCTGGCACTCTCCCCACCGGAGGAAGGGTCCTCCCACCCTCTTGCCTGAACCACATCTACCCCAGAGGATGGCCCTGGTACCCTCTCAGGCTGTTGACTTGATAGCAGAGACGTCTGGATGGCTTTGTCCACAGTGCCAATCTGGCCGGCCTGCCCTCCACTCTGCACTGCCCTGGTGCCCGCATGCACTCCTGGCCTGGTCACCTGCTCCCATGCCTGGACCCTGAGGAACAGCCTGGAGTTTTCCTGCCTGAGACCCTGGATCACACTTTCCATCCCCAGCATAATGTCTTGGATCAGCCCCTTGTAGCAGACCCCAAGCTCAGAAACCAGTGCCCAGAGCTCGGCATTGTCCCGCAAGGCCTGGGCCAGCAGCCCCTCTGCCCGCTGCAAGCTCTCGGACATGACCCTCCTAACCAGTCCCAGTTTCCACTGGAGGGCCTCCTTCTCCTCCTCCAGCTCGGAGAGTCTGTGGTAGCTCTTCACGTTGCAGTCCTCAAGGTCAGAAATGAGCTGCAGGTACTGGGCCACCTCTGTCCGGAGGAGAGACACCTCATGTGACAGCTGGCTGTTGTCCTGCAGGAGTACAGAGGCCCTTCGCTTCTGCCACTCCAGCTCCCGTTCCAGAGTCTGCACCTCCAGGCGGCCCCTTGCTTCCTCTCCCTGGAGCCGGGCAGAGTCAGGCCTAACTGAACTCCTCTTCTCCTTCGGCCAGGGGAGGAGCCGACCACGCTGGGCCCTCACTCTCTGTAGGGCTTCTGATGGTTGGTTCAGGCCTGGGCTAGTGCCACCCATCAAGGGCACTGACCCTTGCAGTGCCCCTGATTCAGCCTCTTTGCTCATGTCCACGCCTCGGTTTGCTGTGTCCCCAAACCTGGGCCACTTCCTAGCAAAGCTCCAGTTCTCTCTGGACAGTGTAGAAGTCTCCCTTCGGGGATCCCTGCATCCCAGCTGCAGGGCAGAGAGCTGCTGGAGACACACTCCCATCTGCTCCTCCAAAGTGTCCATCTCACACACATACTGTCCACCAGCTGTGCCCAGCACCCAAGGCCCAGTCTGCCCCAGCGCAGAGCAAAGGGCACCCCTGCAATCACAGTTAGAGTCCTCCACTGACAGCTTCTCCAGGGCACCCTCATGGTTCATCCTGAGCCCCTGAGGACACAGCTCCCCCTCCTCCTCTTCCTCACCCCTCTCCTCTTCCTCACCCCTTTCCTCTTCCTCACCCATCTCCTCTTCCTCACCCCTCTCTTCTTCCCCCTCTTTTTTCCCCTCTTCCTCCTCTTCGCCCTCCTCACTCCCCTCCTCTCCAGGCCCCTCCTCACCCAGGCTTTCTTCCCAGGGCCCAGCACCCACAAACCACGTATGTTTCTCCTTCTTACTCCCCACTTGTCCACTGGTTCTGCCGTCCTCTGTCCAGAGCTGAGCATCTGCCAGCCATGGCCTTCTAGTCCCATGAGCACCACAGAGGCCAGCTGGGGGCACTCCGACCTCTCTATCTGACCAGAGTCCCCTGGGGAACCTGTAGACTTGCCCCTGTACCCCACCCCGCCCACTGAGGGACCGAGAGCTCTCCACTGGCTGTGAGGCCCCTCGCTGTTCAGGTGGCTCCAGCCCAGAGTCCTGGGTTTCAAGAGCCCCCAGAGTCTCTGTCACCTCCCATGTTTCCAAGCCCCACCCTAGTGCTTCTCCCACCTTGAGTAAAGTCTCCTCTAAACCCTCCGATCCTTTCCCTGGACCCTGTGGATTCGAAATACACGGGGACTCCTGGAGCAGGGCACAGCCCCATGACTGGTGGACATTCCTGCAGGGCTGTGCCAAGGCTTTGACAGCAAGTGTGGGCCTAGTATCCAGCTCATCTTGGGATTGGGGTGTCTTTGAAGAAGCCTCCAGGAACAGCAGGGAGAGGGGTGCCAGGTCCCCAACAGATCTCCACAGAGGGAGAGCAGGTGCCTGCACCAGGAGGACAGGCCCGGGGACTGTGGTAGCTGCCGGACTCAGCTCCAAAGACCGGGGCTGGTCCTCAGGTAGTGGGGAGCAGTGCACATACTGCCCCAGAGGGGAGCTGTGGGACGGGAGCAGCGTCTGCCCATCCGGAGTGGGCACTGCCAGAGCCAGCTGTGGATGGAAAGAGAGGTGAGGTGGGAAGCAGGTAGGGCAGTCAGACCCCTGGACAGGTCCTCGACCTCCCCTACCCCCCATACTGACAGGTACCATAGTGGTGGACCCCATGGCCATGTCCTCCATGGCCCCATGGCCCCTGGTCCCCACACCATCAGCCCCGTAGCTATGACCTCCACCTCCCCGTGGTCCCCACACTGTCAGCCCCGTAGCCGTGACTTCCACCTCCCCGTGGTCCCCACACTGTCAGCCCCTTGGCCATGTCCTCCATGGCCCCTGGTCCCCACACTGTCAGCCCCGTGGCTGTGACCTCCACCTCCCCGTGGTCCCCACACTGTCAGCCCCGTGGCCATGGCCTCCACCTCCTCCTGGTCACCACATTGCCAGTTCCCTAGTCGTGTCCTCCACCTACCTGTGACATCTACACTGTCAGAACCATGGAGACTTCTCCCACATTAGAGGACCCTTGCCCATGTCCTCCCCTCCCCCTGGTCCCCACACTGTCAGCACACACAGAAGGGTGGTTACATCTACCTGGAAGAAGAAACCATGCCCTCACCTCCTCAGGTTCAGAGTCTGTGGGGTCTTCCAGGAGTGCACACACGGCCTCCAGGTCTGGCATCAAAACTGAGGAGCCTTGTTTATGCCCAGTACAGCTCCAAGTGCAGCATCCCCCAGCGTGCTGGCCTGGGGAAGGACAGGGCCCTGAGGGTCAAGAACCCCATGCAGTCTCAGTTGATTGTGTGGGATGGGTACCAGCTGCTGTGAGAGCAGGACCTGCAGCTCAGACATGAGCAGTGTTCAGTCCTCAGGGGTTCTGGGCAAGGTTTCCATGCACCACAGGGCCCCAGAGCTCATACACTCTGCAAATTCATTCAGCATCTTTGAGCAAGGAGATGATTCCTGGCCCCAGACCAGCCCCAGCCTTGGCCCAGGCCTTGTTCTGAGGTCAACTTGCCCACAGAGGACTCTGTGCATCAGCGTTAACCATTCCCCCTCCCTCCCCAAGGATATCCTGGCCTTGGTGAACTCTGCAGGATTGACTTACAATGTGGGCCAGCTGCCCAGTTGCTCAGCACCACTGCCCATGGTCCACACAGCCCCTCCTTCACAGGCTGAATTTTATCAGGACTGTGTAAGCCATTGATCCTTAAGGACGTCACAGTCAGGCAACCCTGTGGATAGCGCCTTTGTCTGTCCTTGAGGGGACTCTGGACATTGAGCCTGGAAATGTCGGGAGAGAGACTGGCTCTCCTGGGAGTGCGGAGCTTTGAGCCAGCAGCTCTGAGGCCACCAGTGCAAGCCTTGTGCCCACACCTGGTCTCTTATGGGGGCAGAAGCAGGGCAGGCTCATGACTGCACACAGACATGTAGGGCAACACATGGGGAACTGGGCACATCCTGTGTCTGCCTGGCCACAGCTCTGTCCTCAAAGCTGAGTGGTACAGAGTATGGGAAACCTTCTCTCCAAGCCTCAGGTGCTCTCTAAGCCCCAGGTAGCTCCCCTGCCTTGGGTCTTTCTCACCAGGCCTGAACCTGAGACCTCCATGCCCTCCCCTACACTGGCCTCCTGAAGCCACACACCTGCAGAGGTCTCATGTTCACTGGCTTGGTTCAGCTGCAGCGGGGGTTGCCAGATGAAGCCTTGGCTGGGATCTAGGGCCTTCTCCCTCAGCAAGGGCAGAAATTTTTCCTGAAAGCAGCCCAGGGCATCCTATGGGTAGAAACAAAGAAACCGAGAAGACAGTGACTTCCAGCCCAATTGTCCACTGAAAGCATTCCCAAGGACCTCGGCAGTGTGTCAGGTTGCAGTAGAAATGAAAAGTTGGACAGAGAGCTCAGTCTGCAGTGCAGCCAAGGCTGATGCTCTTGTCTGGTCAGGCAGAACATATTCACCTGCACCGGTTCCATCCATTGAACCACAAAGAGCAACACACCAGGCACCAAAGGAGGCCATCTGTTCACCCAAGGTGCACGCTGACCTCGCCCTCCCCCTGCACTTGGATAGGTTACTGTTGTTAAGTGCTGTAGAGTCAAGTATGGTCCATGGAGAGCCTATGAACAACAGATTTGAATCCTGTTCTATCCTGTGCCATCCTCACATTTCCTGGCACACTAGAGATCACTGCAGCAGTCACTCTGTCAATCCACCTTGGCAAGTGTCTTCCTCTCCTTGGCTGACCCTCCACCCTTCCAAGCATCATGTTCCTCTCCAAAGAATAGCCCCTCCCAGCAACATGACCAAAGTATGAGAGGCAAAGCCTCATCATTCTTGCCTCCAAAGAGCACTCCGTTTGTACCCTCTCCAAGACATAATTGTTCTCTTTGCTGTCCATGGAATGTTCAGTGCCCTTCTCCAACACCACACCTCAAAGGCATCTATTCTTCTGTCATCTTTATTCCTTGTTCAGCTCTCAGATGCATAGGAAGTGATCAGAAAGACCATGGACTGAGTCAGATGCACCTTAGTCCTCAAACTGGCATCATTAGTCCTGAATAATTTGAAAAGGTCCCTAACTGCAGGCTTTCCCACTACAATATATCTCCTGATTTCCTGACTGCTGGTACCAAGGGTGTTAACTGGAATCAGGATTGACCATCCACTTTTTAAATAACAGACCTCTGAAAACCCTACAAATAGTAGAGGACAAGTGGTAGGACTGTCCTTTCCATCCACTGCTACGATTCGTGCCCACAGAGGACTTTTTTAAACTTCCAGCCCAAGGATCCATTTCCTCCAGGACCCTCCATCATACTCATCTCACTCAAGCTGTAAGCTTCCTTGGGAGAGAACTGGCTTCCTTTTCACCTGCGCCCTCTCCTCAGTCTGACACAAGGTAGGTGTGCTCAATTAATGTTGGGTGATGGGTAGGTGGATACATGGAGGGAGTGGATAGATAGATAGATAGATAGATAGATAGATAGATAGATAGATAGATAGATAGAAGAGAGATATGAATGAGTGAGTGAATGTGGGATGGATGGGTGGATGGATGGATGGTTGAAGGGTATGTGAGCAAATGAGTAAAAAGCTGACTAGATTGTGGATGTGTGAATATATGGGTGGATAGTGGACAGATATATGGGTGGATGGATGAGTAGATGAATAAGTGAGTGGATGGAAGGACAGATGGGTGGATATATGGATGGTGAGTGGATGGATGGTAGATAGCTAGGTAGGTAGGTAAGGAACGTATAGGTAGAAGAATGGTGGATAGGTGGGTGGGTGGGTGGATGTATGGATGTATGGATGGATGGATGATGGATGGATGATGGATGGATGGATAATGGATGAATTGGTGGATGGGAGGATGAATGGCTGTGCGGATGGATGGATGGATGGTGGATATATAGAGAATGGATGGATGGATGAATGGTGAATAATGGATGGTTGTGTGGACTGTTAATATGTAAGCGGTGAATATTTGGATGGGTTGGCAGGTGGTTAGGTCAACAACAGGACCTGCAGAAGTCTGTAAGGAGTTGCACTATCCCATAGGTACACTGCTCTGGTAGGCTGGATCCACCACTGGTTCTGCAGGTGAAAGGTGGGCAATCCCCTCTCATGCTACTTACGGCTTCAGAAAGCCCCCTGGAGGATGAGCCAGGAGTCTGTGAGCTGATACTGACTTGAGTTGTGTGCCTGCTCAGCAAGCTCTCATCGGCCCTCTCCACACTACGTGCTCTCTAGACAGAGAGGATTCAAATGTCCTGTCCTCTCTCACCTCCTCCTCCACTCTCTCCCGAGAAGTCCTTTTACCCAGCTCTCCACAAGTCCTCCTGCTCCCCAACTGTCCTCTTGCCGAACTATTGGTGCCACCTCAAATGCACCTACTCAGGCTGGAGACCAAATTTAGACACAGAAATAGGCAGGAAAGGTCACCTGTACTCGATGCCCACGGTCCTCCACTGTGCTCCCTCCCACAGTCCTCTGAGGTGCTCCTGCCCCTAGTTCTCTGACCACAGTCCCAGACAGGAACAGTGTTCAGCATGAGTGCTCCTTAAGTACAGCTGACATTACTGCAGCATCTTCTGTCCTATCCTGATGGAAGTTGGGATGTCCCAAATAGCATGGGGTGGATGTCAGTGCTTTGGATGCCCTGTCCCTTCCCCACATACACTTAGGGGTGTCATGAGCTATCTGTGTTCTATGACCAGATGCCCCCTCGGTCCACCCTGACTTGCCCTCTGACAGTTGCAGAGAAGAGATGGGATCTTAAGTTTGTTATTTGTTCGTGATTCTTTTCTCACTTGTTTTCATTTCCTGAGTGAGACAAGTAGCTTTGGCTCATTGTTGGAGTGGAAGACAGTTCGGCCACTCTACCCTTTGCAGGGCCAGGGCTTCCTGGAGGTCCCTGTGTGATGAGGATCTTACAGGATGCCAGTCCACGCCCTCTGTCAGGGATATGAAGGAACAACTCCATCTCAGCGTCTCAGCCTGGAGCTGGAGATACTGAGTGGCCACATCCACAGTCAGGGAGACGAAGGTAAAGCTCCATCACAAGGTCTTAGTGAAGGATAGAGACACTGTGGTGTCCAGCCTTGCCTGGGAATTGTTGCCAGGCCACTCCCATAGCCAAGCCAGTCCTTTGGCATTTTCTCCTGCCTGGACTCCAAGTGGAAACCTTCTCCCTCACTCTGTATCCCAATTTCAGCCCATTTTTGCAAGGACTAATCTGAGGTTCTAAGTCCTGTGACCTGAACAAGTCACATCACTTCCCTGCAGCCATGTCTGCTGCTCCAGCACTTGGGGACCCGGTGGAAGAAAGTGTCTACAAACACGAATGCAGCAGCAAGGTCCATCCATAACTCAGACTCTCATTAGGCCAGGGTTTACTGTTTGGCACCTTGTCTCTTTGGGTGAGCCTGCAACTCTGGCATGGCCTGGCTGCCCTGACCTGTGACCCCAGGGTGGCCTGGCTGGGCCCTGCTTGCCTAGCTGCACACTGAGTTCCAAGTCTTTGGTCAGCTGGGGCCTGGCTGCCTTTGCATTTCCTTCTGTTGATGTCCAGCCCCAGGCCATCACCCACAGGAGCCCCAGAGGACTGCTCCCCCAGAGGTGGAGGCAGACGGGGGCTAGGGAGTGCTGGAGCACGTAAGGGGGCTGAGTTCTTGCTCCACTTGGCATGTATCCTGTGCCAGGACACTCTGCCTCTCTGCCTCCCTGCGCTTCATCACTTGGTCAGACATAACCTGTCCACGACGTGGTGGCTCAAGGATGAGGGAGGAGCAGGTGGGCAGCTTCAGTCACAACAATAAGGGGTTGAACCTGCCGTGCTCAAGATCCCAACCTGGGTCTCCTGATGGCTAGGAATCCTCCACCTCCACCCATGCAGGTGACCTTTGTACCCAGGTAGAGGGCCTCAACCCTCAGTAAGAAGGACCACATCCTACATGTGGCCTGCTCAAAAACCATGGCAATTCTAAATGTTACAGATCCTTCCCTCAGCACCAAGCCCTCTGCTGATTTACATATCCTTGCTCATGTACCTCGTTACCACCATGGTCAGAGGTAGGTGTCAGCATTTCTCCCGCCTCACCCTTGCAGACATGGAGGTACAAAGTTCTCCCAAAGGTACCACACTTACAAGAGGCAGGGTGGTGCTGGAGCAGCAATGGCCTCCACCCATGTGGGCTCCCAGCTACTCTGCAAGGTGTGTCTAAAGACAGACCACTTCAATCCCACTGGCCTCTGCACTAGAGCCCTGCCTGCTGGCTGATGACCATATCTGAGAGCAAGTCCGGGACTTTTAGACAAGAATGGGTGCATTCACAGTGGTATAATCAGAGACAAGCCAGAGACTTTTAAATAGACTTTGGCTGAGAAAGTAGCTGGGGTCACAGCCTGGGGAGCATGGCCTCACTGGATGTGATCCTTGAGTGTGAAGCAGGAACTGCCATGAGGTCACAGAGGCCCCTCATCTGGGGTTTATGCAGTTCGCCCAAAACATGATGCACCCCTATCTCCAGGGCCAGGACCAGGAGGTGAGGAAGACAGGCCGGCCAGTGTTGCCTCTAATCTGTTCTTTGCTAGCTCTGATACCTAGGAGCTGGGTAACCATGGTTGTATGACCCTGAGTCTCAGTATCTTCATGGGATCAAACCCCAGTTTGTGGGGCTGTTGTGAGAGATCACAGTGTCGCAGCTGCCTCTTCAACGCTCACTTGCCTACTCTGTGCCCAGGACGTGGTTCTCCAGAAACAACCAGGACAGACTTGTAGAGGAAGGACTAGGCAGGTTAGGACTTAAGCCAACAGCCTACATTCAAGCCTAACATTGAGGAGAATGACAGAAAGGATTACAAGTTTTGTTTTCCATCTCAATACTCTTTATTTTCCAAAATTACAGCAAGATGACAATATTAAAGGTCCTATCATTTGACAGACACAAGGAGGGAGAGCAGAGGAGGAGGACAGGAGGAAGCAATGAAAATCAGCCACAGGTAAAGTCACTAGTAAAACTGGGCAAGAAGCGCTTCACCATCCTCAGGAAATCTACAGCATCTAGGTCTCCAGATGATTTTAAATATCTTGGCTGGGTCCAAGGATAAATTTGTTTTTTTTTTTCAATGAACACCACCTTTGAGTGAAAGATGCTTCCAGAACACATCCTGGGCAGGTAGACCCCACAGAAGTGGCACGGGCCCCAGGTCTTAGGGGAACTTGCTAGCTGTGTCCTTTGAGACATAGTCTGGACACACCTGGGACTCAGGGACCTGGTCCACGGCCCAGTTCTGCTCACAACAGAGAGCAAGGCTGCCTCAGTGAGCCTTTATTTCTTCAGGTGCACAGTGGACACTAACGGACCCACCTCACAGCTCCCTGAGCATCAAACATTAAACATCCCTAACAACATGCAGCAGAGTGCTGGCCACGTGGCACAAATGTGAGATCTTATTCTCCTGGCAGTCAAGTGAGTGGACACAGGAGCAGGCGGATTAGTTACCAGTGTGACTACAACAGAGACCTCACAAGTGGTGGCTGTGACAAGCAGGGCTTTCTCGCTCCCAGCAGGAGGCTGGGAATTGAACTGAGTGCTAGCTCAGGGGAGGCTCTCTCTACAGAGGCGCTTGAGAAAGATCTGTGACCTTCAAATGCTTCCTGGTTCCTCCCAGATCTCTATGTGACTTGCTATCTGTTTAACCGGCTCCTCTCTGCTTTTCAATGTTCTTTATATCACAAAAGAGACTGATTCAAAGTGCACCCAACATTAGCGCCACCTCATTACTATAACCATTTGCCCATTCTCAAATGAGATTATAACTACAGAAATTGGGATTTACCACACATACTTTCTGAAGAGTACTGTCCAACTCATAACATTGTCCTCTCCTGGACAGGATAGGAAGGTCTCCAGGGTCACACCTCTGGGGCACCCCAGCCTTCTGTCCACTGCTGAGGGCTGAGGCTGGCTGTCCCTGCCCTCAAGGAGCTTACAGTCTAGAAGGAGATGGATCCTCACACGAGAGCCTCGCCCAGGGAGTGAGTCAGGGCAGACGGCACAACCGTGGGAGGGATGCAGCGCTGCATTTCAAGGACCATGTGGGTACAGGGCTGGCACGTATGGAGACCCAGTAAATGGTGCACAGACAGACAGTGAGGAGCAGGCACTGAGGACCAGGTCAAGGCAAGTGGCTGATTGGGTGAATGAAAAGGTGAATGGGAGAATGACAGCAGCCCAGTGGACAAAGGGGTGGAAAAGTGAGTGCAAATGTCAACTCTTAGCTACTAGACCACCAGGAATCTGTTACATGGGAGTTTAGAAGGATGGCATGCAGATAGCAGGTGGACAGATGCTTGGACAAGTAGGTGGACAGGTAAGCGAGCATGTAGAGAGCAGGTGGACAGATGAATGGACAAGTGGGTGGATTGTAAGTGGGTGGTTGTGTAGTGAGCATGTAGATAGTAGATGGACAGATGGGTGGACAAACGGGTAGAGGGTAACGGGCATGTGCATGGATGTTGAGAGAATGGGACTGGCTGCGTGGGTGGGTGAGCAGGTGGATGGATGGCAGATAGGGAAGGAAAGGAGAACTGGGCATGGTCAATGGCTTGACTGAGTGGCTATGAGATCAGAAGAACGTGACCATCACTCCGGCCCTGGATTTCGGCCACTTACCCGACTGAAGTGAACAGCAGGGGCTGTCCCGTGCGCTCTCCCCCATGGGACCCTGGCGCCCAGTTTCTCCCTTAGGCTCCGGTTCTGCTCTGTGAGGTCCTCCACTTGGCCCTGCAGACCCATCTCGGACAGCTTCAGCTCAGAGACAGAGCAGCGAAGCTCCTCAAGCTGCGCGCGGAGGTGGCGCTCGCTCACGCGCTCCTCCAGCCTCCTGTGCTCTGGGACCTCCTCCATGGTCTTTGATGGCCTGCCCTGCGACGGGCGCCCGCCTGGGGCTTCCAGCTCCGCAAGCAGTCGACCTGCGGCGCTGCAGAGTCGCCGCATGCCACGCTCCAGACGCCGCACTTGAGCCCGCAGCTCTCGTTCCTGCTCGCGCGCCAGACCCAGCTGGTGCCGCTGTGCCCGCCGACTGCGCTCCAGGGCAGCCGCTTGCAGACCCAGCGCCTCGTGCCTGCGCCTCAGCCGCTCCCGCAGCCTGCTGGCCACGCGCTCCTGCTTCTGGACCTGCAAGCGGGCGGCGGCATCAGGAAGCCGGAGGAGGAGACCCTGGCCCTCGCTATGCTTAAACGTCCATAGTTTGTTTATGGTGGATTTTTGCACTGCTTTTCAGATACCATTTCCATTGAGGAGCTTTTGGAAGCCCCCTTAGATTGTGCACAGATGTGACGACCTCACTGCCCGGAACCGCCATATACATGCCATGAATCTCATCCCTGGATGGAAACGATGCTGG
This sequence comes from Elephantulus edwardii, assembly GCF_000299155.1. Classification (NCBI taxonomy): domain Eukaryota; kingdom Metazoa; phylum Chordata; class Mammalia; order Macroscelidea; family Macroscelididae; genus Elephantulus; species Elephantulus edwardii. The sequence continues at coordinate 8,794,339 of NW_006399879.1, read as the reverse complement.
GGACAGATCCTCCTCGGACTTACCGAGAAGGTCGCACTAGTTCTAATCTAAGTCCACACCACTGTAGGCTTGAGTTGAGCTGGTGGACCAGGGCCAAGGCCCCAAGGCTGCTGTGCGCTCCCCTTAGCAGTAGGGACAGCTACAGCCCCCATAATTATGCAAAAGGGATGCAGATGAAGGTGGCCCATCGGGTGCAAGGCCGTTCTCTTCCCACTCAGCTCCTATCTACCAGACAGCATGTCTCCTGTCCTCAGGCTGTGTGACTCTGCAGCGTGGCTGTGCACTGGCCTGGGGTGCTGCCCACTGGCACCTATCCACCATCTGGATGCATCAAGTGGGTAGGACTGGTCCAGGAGCTTTTTTCACCTGCAGCTATGCTGTTGTTTGCCAGCCAGGCCAGCAGAGGGCAAAGCAAGGGCAGGAGAGCAAAGACATAAGACGGAAAGCCAGCAGCCTGTCTGCTCCCTCAAGGGTGGGGAGGCTGAGCTGGGTCTGCAGACAGATGGTCTTGAAAAGGATTTCCCCAGTTTGCATGATGCGCAAGCTCTGGCCTCCCACCTGGCACACCTGCCAGGCCTCCTTCTGAGTATACCTGCCCAGTCTCCCACCTGGCACACCTGCCTGCCCTCCCATCTGGCTGACTTTCATCAACTTCAGTCCTTGCAAAAACTAGGACATGTTAGTCCAGCTCACACTGGAAGAGAAACAGCCTAGAACAAACACCATGGGATCATTTTCTGGTACATAAAGCGGAGAAGACTCCATGCAGCCACAAAGCCTGCTCCACGTGCAGTTGTCAGATTTGTGGTTGTAGGTTTAGGGCTGGGTGTAGTGAGCAGTCTGGGGGAACCTGGCTTTGAACTCTGGCCTCATCTCTTTCCTGGAGTATGCAGATTACAGGAGACCATAATAAAGGAAAGCGGACAGTGTGGGGGAGAACCTAGGAACTGCTTGTCCTGTCTGTCCACAGAGCCTAGACCAAACAAAGGGACCACCCCTCCTGTCCATTGGTCCTCTTAGCAAGCCCATGGCTTTCCTGGCCCGGGGCCCATCCTGGCCTTTACTGTCCCCATCACAGTGAAGTATCTCCACTGGCTGGGATTGCTCACCTCTGAGTTCTACAAGCACTCAGCATGACTGAAACCCATCCACAAGGGTATTTCCCACCCTGAGGCTGAGCTCCAGGGATGGCCCTCACTCATGGCACTGCACTGACTCCTCTGACACCGCTCTGGATGGACAATGCAGAGCAGGGCCCACAGTGCCCTGCACCTGGAGCACAGACGGTTCAGAGGGCAAGCCTTAGTGCAACTCACTGCCCACTCAGCTCACGGGGGCTCTGAAGTCAGTCACCTCTGCCTGCTTCCGCAATAGGAAATGCATCCCCCTTCACCCTGCCTGTGACACATAAGTGGAAACAAGTATTTCCAGCAGTAGCTTCCTGCTTCCCTTCCCTCTGCCCATTGAATGAGTGCACTGCCCACAGTGGCTTCAACGTGCCATGTGAGGACCCAAGCCCTGGTAAAGGCTGCCACAGCAAAGCTTCGGCACCTTCTTCTTGTCACAGGCCTCAGAAGTGGTCCAGAGTGGTGCCCCATCCAACTGTCCTACCTTCTACTGGAGTATTTCAGGAGGTGCACAAAAGGAGGAACGCTGCAGGGGGACACTGGAAGGAAGAACTGGAGGGAGATCCTGAGGGGAGTTCCTGGTCGGGGGGGAGATCCTGAAAGGGGATCCTGGGAGAAGATCCTAGAGGAAGGTCCTGGGGGCAGATCCTGGAGAGAAATCCTGAGGGCAGATCCTGGAGGGAGATCTTGAGGGGAAATCCTGGGGGGAGGTCCTGGGGGGAAGAGATCCTGGGGAGAGATCCTGGAGAAAGACCCTGAGGGGAGGTCCTTGGGGCAGATCCTGGGGAAGATCCTGGGGGGGGGAGGTTTGGGGGGGAGACCCTGGGGGCAGATCCTGGGGGAGATCCTGGAGGGTGACACTGAGGGGAGGCCCTCAGGGCAGATCCTGGAGGGAAATCCTGGGGGAAGATCTTAGAGGGAGATCCTGGGGGAAGGTCCTGGGGAGAGATCCTGGGGTCAGATCCTGGATGGAGATCCTGAGGGAGAGAGATCCTAAAGGGAGATACTAGAAGGAGGCCCTGGAGGGAATCCCTTGAAGGAGATCCCGTTGGGGGTGGGGGAATCCTGGAGGGATACTCTGGAGGGAGATCCTGGGAGATACCTTGGAGGCAGACTCTGGAAGGAGGTCCTGGGGGGAGCCCTTGTACTGATACATGGGAGGTGTCTCAGGGGAGCAGGTGTAAGGTGGAGGATGGAATAGGGTGGGGGCTGGTACCTGGCTGGCAAGCTCTCCTTGCAGTGTCTCCAGCTTCCTCTGTGCCCGCAGAGAGGCGCTCCTTTCTTGGGCCACCCAGGAGCTTAGCCGGTCCACCTTCTCCAGGAGTCTTTGCTCGGACTGCTCCAATTCCTGGATCCTGTGGCAGATAAAGCGGAGGGCACTGAGCCTAGAGCAGCAGTGCTTCTCCTCTGGCCCCTGTGGTGCTGCGACCAGACAGTGCTCTCCCAAACATTCCTTCAACTCTTTCTGCACAGCTAAACCTCGCCAAGACACTGCCTACCCTGAGCTTAGAACACTCTCAGCTCTCTCTCCCCAAAGCCAGGAACGCCATCCCTCCCATGGACAATGAGTGTCAGTGTCCAGGCCGGAGGCAGGGGCTCCTTCTGGCTCAACAACAGGTGTGTTCACACCTATAGCATAAGTGCTACACATCCTGCATTCTGATGACCAGTGTGTTTACACCTGGGGGTGAGCCCTGCACGTCCTGTTCCTTGGCCTGCGTCCACACCACTACTGTGTTCACACCTACAGTGTGAGCTCTGTACACCCTGCTCCTTGGCTTGCGTCCACACCACTAGTGTGTTCACACCTACAGTGTGAGCTCTGTACACCCTGATCCTTGGCCTGCGTCCACACCACTACTGTGTTCACACCTACAGTATGAGCTCTGTACACCCTGCTCCTTGGCTTGCGTCCACACCACTAGTGTGTTCACACCTACAGTGTGAGCTCTGTACACCCTGATCCTTGTCCTGCGTCCACACCACTAGTGTGTTCACACCTACAGTGTGAGCTCTGCACACCCTGCTCCTTGGCCTGCATCCACACCACTAGTGTGTTCACATCTGCAGTGTGAGCTCTGAACGTCCTGCTTTTTCTCCTGCGTTCAGATGACCAGTGTGTTTACACCTGTCAGAATGGGGTCTATACATCCTGCCCCATCCCCTGCATCCACACGAATAGTGTGTTCACACCTACAGTGTGAGCTCTGTGTGTCCTGCCCCTTCCCCCTGTATCCACACAACCAGTGTGTTCACACCTACAGTGTGAATTCTGGGTCTTCTGCCCCTTCCCCTGTATTCTCCAGTGTGTTCACACACACATACACTGCTTTTTTTCCCTGTGACCTCACAGTGGCCTGGGTACCCGGGGTGGGCTCTGATCCACGTCCGGGACCTGGCTCTGCCACTTTGTAGCTCCAGGGCACTGCCAGGCTGCCTTACCCCTAAGACCCTCAGTCTCTTCAATTACCTCAGTTAGAGATCTATGGGTTGAACTATATGCCCAGAGTTGTGAGTAGATTTTTTAGCCCTGCCTCTGGCATGTGTGACCTTGTCTGGGGAAGGAGATTGGTTGTCTTTGCAGACGACTTCAGTGAGTAAGGCCATGTAGTCTGTCCCTGGAATAAGTGTAGCTCCTGTCCTAATCCCTTCTGAGTGGTTTTATAAAAGGGATGAGTAAGCATATAACAACAACAATAACCACAGACATGGAGATGGTCACTGCCAGGCAGGCAGTGTGGGGGATCTGACCACAGACCAAAGGAGATGAGAAATGCTGGTTAATGGGACTGAAAGACACCAGAGAGGGTCCTCCTCACAGGCCCCCAGGAACACTGGGTTGAGAGAGACAGGCAAGGTCCTCTCTACAGCTCTACCAGCACCCTAGCTGAAACTCCCAGCCTTCAGAATGGGGAGAGAACAAAGCTCTGCCCTGCACACTCCTCAGTCTGTGGTGTTCTGTTATGGTGGTGATGGCAAAGATAGAGGGTTCATATGAGGATTGAATATCTAGAAGGACACGTGGTTACTAATACAGGACAAGGAGGACCTTGCTCCCTAGCTTGAGGCCCTGGGCAACTCGCAGACATGCAGGAGGGAGGGTGCCTCCGTGGCAGCCAGGCTTCTCACACATACTTCCAAGGCTGAAAGTCAGCTAGCCAGCTGACGTATAAACCTCAGAGAGCTAAGGAAGAAGTTTGTTTCTGAGACCAGCCTGTAATTTTCGCTAGCAGCCAGCATTTAATTCTAACATCCCCTGTCCTCTCAGGAAGCAGATGAGCAGTCCCCTAGGCAGAGAGTGTGACCTCATAATTGTCTCTGTTAAAGATACCCACATGTGAGGCTGTCTCTACAGCAGCTACCCGCTTGTGAGGCTGTCTCTACAGCAGCTACCCGCCTGTGAGGCTGTCTCTACAGCAACTACCCGCTTGTGAGGCTGTCTCTCTACAGTGGTGCTATGTAGCTGAGACAGAGGGCTGTGGGATGAATGGGCATACGAACACATGAGTGGACCATCACAGAAGCTAACAAGCGGACTTGTGAGGACAGTAAGTGGCATGAACACACCTAGAATGACCCTTAGGTGTGCAATCTAGCCAGAGATCTGCCTCTAAATCCACCGGCGGGAAGAAAGGGGCCACTTCCTCTGGTGTCATTTATAGCTTCTGAAACCCAGTGCAGGGCCAGCTGTGACTTGGTTCTGATTCGAAGACAATAAATCTTTTTATTGATATGAGATTTTAAAAAACAAGAATGCAAGTGTCAGAAATAGTGCAGACACTGGGCAGCTGGCAGATCAGTGATCCATCAGAATCGTCCCCTCAGCCCATCAAAACCACCGTGGCAATCCTTCAGAACCCACTCCTCCGCCCCCAGGGAACTGTCAGACGTCAGACCCACTCCAGTGAAATGATCGAACTGCTAGTGTCCAGGTGAACCAGCTCTCCCCATGGCCCATCAGAACTCCCACATGACCTATCAGAACTAACCAGTAGCCCATCAGAACTGACCGACATCCAATCAAAATCCTCCATGATCCATTAGAACCACCTAACATCCAGCCAGAACCTCCCCATTGCTCATCATAACTACCCAGCATCTGCACAAAACCCCCAGGCCCACCAGCACCAACCAGAAACTGGTCAGAACTCCCCATCACAGCCGACAAGGGGCCAGTCAGAGCTCTGATCAGCCGATCAGGACTCCCCGTGGTCCATCAGAGCCACTAAGCAGACAGCAGAATCTGGCTTTTGAGAATACGGCCCCCTTCCCAGCCTGGTTTCAATGTCATCAGGAATCACCTCAAGAAATGCCTAGCCATTGGCTACATCAGCCTTGATTATCAAAATAATCAAGCTTGTAGCCAGTAAGTCAGTGTGATGGACAGCTAGGAAGACCAGAAGACCAGACAGAGCAGGAATCATTATAGCTTCTTCCCAGGCTAGGAGGGCAGTTGACCATCATAGCCCTCAGGGGATAGAGGGCACATGAAGAAGGACACAAGGCCCATCAAAGCCCTCTCACACACACCAGGGGTAGAAGACACAGGGCCAGGAGGTAAGGCCCATCATAGTCCTCCCACAGACCCCAGGGGTAGAGGACATGGGGGGCCAGGGGTAGGGGGCAGCAAAGCCTTCTCCTCCTTCCTCCCATAGAGGGTAGAGGACACTGGGAGTGGGCTTCAGAAGCCTACATTACAGGAACTGGACTCTGGGGAGCTGAATGAGGGCAGCAATACAGCCACATGGGGAGAGTCAGGCGAGCAGAAAGTGGAGGGAGGGGCTTGCAGGGAGGGAGACAAGGCTGGTTTCTCTTCACCTCTGCCCTCTCCTTTGTCCAAGGGCTGGGAGGCTAGGCCATCTGAAGGCAGAGTAGAGCTGAGTGTGGGGCACAGGTAGGTCTACCAAGGCGCTATCCTTACTCCTCGCTCCTGCTGTGTCCTCCCCTCTGACAGACTCCACTGTTAGAGGATGAAACGACCCAGCCCTCAGAGCCATCTGCTCTGGCCCCATCACTTCATGGCGCCCTTTATGATGCCCAAGAAGGGTTGTGCTGGGGCGGGGGGGTCAGAAGTGTGGAGGGCAGGGTTGGTAGGGGCAGAGGGCCAGAGTACTGGGGCAGGAATGCTGGGAGCCGTAGTGCTGGAGCAGAGGTGGTGGGGGCAGGAGTGCTGAAGCAGGGCTCAGGAGAACTGATGACTAGAAGGTCAAGAGCTCAGAGGTGAGGCATAGAATGCCTGTGACCACCACGTGGTTTGGAAGGACTCTGATGACCTGGGCGTTATAAAGGAGTTGAAAGTGATGCTGGGGATGCCACGTGGGGGTCAGGGGTGATGCCCAGGACGTCACGTGTCGAAGGCAGTGGGGTGGGATGACGCTAGCCTATCACAAACATCCACAGGAAGGGTCCGGCGCTCTGCTCACCTGCTCCTCAGCCCAGACTCGGACTCCACACACTTGTCCACAGTGGTCAGCAGCTTCTGCTCTGAGCACTCTAGCTGCTCCCTGAGTGTCTCTATGTCCACACATGGGCCACTGGCCACTTCTTCCACAGGATCCCCGAGCTCCTGGTCATCATCCACATCTGGGAATAGCCAGGCTGTGTCAATCTTCACATCCACGTTCATGACGTCCACCCCATCCCCGCCAGGGGCCCTGACCACGTAGCGGAAGCTCTTCTCTGAGTGTCCTCTGTCATCCATCCTGCAGACAGATGGTGGTGGGATGTCCACGGGCCTGCACTATTAACCTCACTCCCAGGAGGCCAGTGAAGCAGCAGAGGCTTCCACCAGTGGCCACTGAGGACGCAGAGCCGGGCCGTTCCCTAGCGAGCAGGACTCGGGTTGCAGGCTCACAGACTATGCAATATGAATGAGGAGTCTGATTTCACAGCATGGCTGGGGACTTGGAGCTCACCTGCCATCAGTTCCCCACATTCCCCTGCACAAAACACCTGGTGAGGTGCCCGGGGGGCAAAGCAAGTTCTCCGTGTGGGGCTGCCAGAATGTGCACATTCTTCAAAGTCACGTGCAGCTCCTTGCTTGGCGGGGAGGGTCCACAGGCCCCAACCCCGCACAGAGCACCTCTAGGACCAGAAATGCACCAAGAGGCCTGAGAGGTAGCTGACACGCAGTTATCCCCAGATGAACACCATCACACGCTGCCGCAGGACTCGAGCCCCTGCCCTCTGTGGGTGCACCTGCAAAGTGAAACATCCCACAGGGTGGGGTCAGCAAGACCACAGCATGTGATGTTGCTACCTCAGGGGACGTGCCCAGGGTCAGAGTCCCAGTGGCCCAGGGCAGGTGAATGACTCAGATGTCTTGGTTTAACTGACCCAAGATGGGGCATGGGGTGGGAATGGGGGGGGTGCTGGGAACAAGGGGACCTGAGTAGGGGCTGCAGGGTGCCGGGGACACTGGTATGGGTGGGCTGGCCTGAGTTTGACCCCTGCCTCCAATATCACAGGAGATCTGTGGATCAAGCCATTCAACTTCTGATGAAGAAGGGGCTGAAACAGTGCCATCCTGGTGCAAGGAGTTTAAATGCTGCTCACCAAAGGCCAGAGGTGACACCAAACAGCAGCTCCCCTGGAGAAAGACCCCAGAACTGTCCCCGTCAAGATTACAGCCTGAGCCCTGGAGGCAGCTGTGCACCCACATCAGAGTGACCCAACAGAAGGTGAATAAAGAATAAACCAGACCCACGCCCAGCTGTGAGTGGACACTGAGACCAGGCACTCCCAGGACAACCTGGAAGGGTACACCACGGACTCCTGGTGCTGAGCCCAACCACACACAGTGACTCTACAGGGATGTGGACCAGGGTGGGGTCAGGGCTAAGCAGAGAGAGGCAGTGTGGCCTCCTGGAAGAGTCCATGAGCTCTACCGTCCCCACAGAGGGACACTGCATTGAGTGGACTGTCGGATTCTTAGGTATTCTAAAAAAGGAGGACTATCCTTTATTTGAATGAACAACCCAGACCCTGGGGGACAGAGAGGCATTGAAAGAATGTGAGGACAGAGCTGGTACCTGGGGAAGTATTTGGGGTCTACAGACCTCCCTGGGCTCTCAGTCAGTCAGAGGTGGGAGGGGGACGAGGCCACGTGCACAGGTGAGGGATCAGTACTTGCCACCGTGCACATCAGCTCCACAACTACACAGGAGCAGGCACCCACACTGCTCAGCCATTCAGTTTGGGGCCTGGACCTTGACCTCAGCCTCACCAGCAAGCACTGACCCCATGCAGTTCTCCCACTGGCCAATCAGGTAGCACCTTCACAGTCACTGTGGCCTCCAGGGCCTAGGCACTGGCTGGAAGGGGAGATGAGCCACCACTCACCCTGGGACCTTTACATGGATCTGGCCTGGGTCTTCAGGGTCAAGGCTGATCAGGGTCTGCCCCGTGAAGAAGTATCCTTGCGTTCAGTAAGGGTCCACCCCCGAGTTACAGCACTGGACACTTAAACCCTGAGCCACAGACACCGGGCATCAGTTCTGGGGTCTCCAATAGAGACCTCCTCGCAGGGTGCCTACCGGGACCCCCACACATCAGGGGAAACCTCCTACCGGGGTGTTTTCAGGAATCTCACACTATCAGGGGACATGTTCTGGGGTCTTTGATGGATACCCCCTCATGAGGTGCTGGGTCATGGTGTTAAGGATTTTGGAACCCCGACTTCAGCCTGCCCAGCCTCACTCCCCTGCATGACCTTTCAGAGGTTGCTCTTGGGGGCTCCTCTTGGAGTTCCCTGAGTGTAGGGGTGCCTGTGAGCTCTGCTGGTCTTTTGTCATTGCTCACTGGTGACCTCATGAGTAACAGAGCAAAGCACTGCCCAGTCCTGACCTTCACAGTCTCTGGCGTAGTTGGGGCCATAGCTGTCAAGCCTTTGTGTCTCATCACCAGGTGTGCACATGAAGGTCAGAGGACTCTCAGGGGAGTCCCAGGTTAAGGTAGAGGTCTCAGGGGAGTTCCAGGTTGGGGTGGGACTCTCAGGTTGAAGTTGGGGTCCCAGATGAATCACAGTTTGGGGTAAGGATCTCAGGTGAGTCAGGTTGAATTTGGGGTCCCAGGCGGCTCACAGGTTTGGGGGGGGTCTCAGGTGAATCACAGGTTAGGCAGGGGTCTCAGGTGAGTCACAGATTAAAGGTGGAGTCCCCGGCGAAACACAGGTTGGGCAGGGTCACAGGTTGGGTGTCAGTGAGTCTGAACCATGAGGAGTGGGACTCAGCACCTGAGTCTGAGCCTGGTTTGTTTGGGGGTTTTTTCCTTTTTTTTAAAAATAATTTTAATGAACATTTACAGAGATTTTGGATTTCCTGCATGGGCCTGGTTTTGAGATACTGCTGTGGGGGGCCCTTTGGTGTAATCTCATGGGGTCTTCCAGTGCCCCTGTGCCCTACAGCTGAGGTGTGGCTGTCCTTCCTGGATGGCAGTCCTGCATGCCCCTCTCACAGCTCCAGGTGAGGTGTAGGTGTCTCTCCTAAGTAACAAGCCTGCATGTCCTCCCTCCCCCTCCAGCCGTGATGTGGGTGTTCTTCCTAGGTGACGACCTTGCACATCCCCTCTCCAGCCAGAGTATTGTTGTCCTTTCTAGTTAACAAGTTTGCATATCTCCCCCTCTCATACCTCCAGCTGAGGTTTGAGTGTCCTTCCTAAGTGACAAGGCTGCATGTCCCCCATAAAGATAAACCTCCATCCCCCTTCCTCCAGCTAGGGCATAGATGTCCTGCACGTTACCCCCACACCTCCAGGTGTATTGTGGGTGTCCTTCCTAAAGACAAGCCTGTATGCCCCTCTTCCCACCTCCAGCCAGTGTGTGGGTGTCCTTCCTGTGTGGTGACTGCACATCCCTCCAGGATGCCTCCAGGGCATGCATGTTCTTCCTGCCACATCTCCCTCCCACACTTCCAGGTGAGGTGTGGCTCTCTTTCCTAAGTTACAAGCCTTCATGTCCCTCCTCCCTGCTCTAGCCAGGGCATGGGTGTCTCCCCGGAGTAACAAGCCTGCATGTCTCCTCCATACCTCCAGGTGAGGTATAATTGTCCTTCCTAAATTCAAGCCTGTTTGTCCCCTGTGGTGTTAGCCTACAAGTTGGCTTTTTTTAAAGCCATTACAGTTAGCCCCTTCTGGTCTCCAGCTACCTTAACTAGTAAGGCACATGGTCTCACAAATCAGCATGGTCTTGCAAATCACCAACAGCTGTGGGACTAGGATAAGAGAAAGAGTGCTTCCCACACTGGGCAACAAGACTTGAGGTTAGCAAGACTTGTGATAGCAAGACTTAAGAGAGACTGGGGCAAAACTCTGCTGAGAGTGAGACCCTGTTGGCAAGACCTTGGTGATCATGGTAGAAAGACTGTGGCATTGCTTTGGAGATTGTGGCAAGGTTTGACCTGAGGCTTTGTGTATTTGTGCTGGCCACAGTAAAAGGTGTTTCTGTTCTTGCCCAATGCTTGAAGGAGAAGCTGACTTATAACTGCTCTGAGACAAACCTTGCTGGATGACTGAGGAAACCAGAGGTTTCGTGTGGCTGAATTGAAACCAGTACTTTTATTAATTGAGGAATTGTGTTTTGGTGACCTTGGACCTTGGGCTAAAACCTGGGCTTGTATTGTGAGGTATTCTTTACCTCCTTCACTCTCTAACCTCCTTCCCTAAGAAACCCCATTGTTGGCACTACAACTGTCAGTCTGTGAGTCAACAATGAACAAATGAATCTCTTGCTGCTGCTGTGGTTCTAGAGGCAGCATGGGGCTGGGCTGTGGGCTCTTTATCTGCTTTCTGCTCCGGGCAGTGAGGGGCTGTGCTAGTCTCACGCCTTCTGGCCCTTTCAGAGAGATGCTCTCTGCCCTGTGCCACCAAGGCACATTTTCTGCTCTCTGGACATCCTCCCTCCCCTTTCGAGCTATGGCATGGGTCTCCTTCCTCAGTGAAGACTTTGCACATCCCCTCTCACCTCTCCAGCCAGGGAGACAATATCCATTCTGGGTGATGAGTCCTGAATATCCCCCCTCACATCTCCAGCCTTCCCCCTGCTCCAGCCAGAGCATGGGTGTTCCTGTAGATGAGGACCTACACCCCCACACCTCCAACTCTCCTTCATGGACTCACTCATCTGTCCCTTCCCCACCCCCAACTCCACTGGGCTTCCCTGACACATTGTGGCTTGTCTCCCAGATTTGAGGTTCACAAGGCACTCAATAGCACCCCTTTATGGAGATGTGGCCTCTCTGGCCCCTGATAACAATGACACAACAGCATCCAGAAGTAACTTCTTTTTTGGGTTCTCAGCGGCCCCCTGCAATGGTTCCCACTGTCCAAGGGGAGGCCTTTCCCCAGCAGCCCTCCCCCTGGATTCAGGGGTCATCCTGAGAATAAGGAGTGTCACTTGGTGACTCAGCAGGGGTGTGGCCTCAGCGCCAGGATTGCCCTGTCCTGAGTGTCCTCCTGGGCCACCCAGCAGCCAGCTGGGATCAGGCCAGGTCAGCTATCATGGCCATGGTGTCTCTCAGTCCACTCTTCCCAAGATCAGCCTTCACACCTGCATGAACATCACACACAGATCCCAAAAAGTCCTGAGCCCTGACTGTGGGCCCAGCTCGGCCATGTCCGGCCTTTCTGGCATCCAGCTGTGCTCTGGCCAAGTGATGAGCCACGTCTGATTTGGTTTCAGAGCTCAGGAATGTCTGTGAATGAATGCGTGTGGTCATGGGGTGTCTGCCAACCCAGGGTTCAGGTGGGGCAGGCTGCAGTATCTTCTCAGAATCCAGGTATGGCACCTGTTCTCTCATCTCTCTCCTCCAAGAGGGGCTGTCGCTGGACTCACACCACCATCAGCACAGAAGCCTCATTTCAGGGCTGGCAGGCGGCATTCAATGCCTCCCAGCACAGGGAGCTCTGTTGCCACCTCTGGGCTGAGAGCAGCTTGGCAGCTGCAGGGTTTGGTCTCAGAGGAGCTGTTGTGCTGTAGGGGCTCAGTTTACCCCATAAGCTCTCTTTCTATCCTGTGAAAGGAAAGGATTTGAAATGACACAGAAACAAGCCAGACATTTAGAGCAGCCCCTGCCCACAGCCCCTGCCCACAGCCCAACCTGACCCTCACCCCCAGCCCCCGCCCACAGCCCACCCTGACCCTGACCTGCAGTCCTGATCCTGACCCCCAGCCCCTGCCCACAACCCACCCTGACCCTGATCCTCAGGCCCTGCCCACAGTCCACCCCAACCCTGACACTCAACCCCTGCCGAGAGCCCACCCCAAAACCCTAGCCCACAACCCACAGTCCACTCCCCACTGTCCTGACCCCCAGCCCCTGTCCACAGTCCACCCTCACCCTGACCCCCAGCCCCTGGCCACAGACCTCCCTGACCCTGATCCTCAGGCCCTGCCTACAGCCCACCCCAATCCTGACACTCAACCCCTGCCCATAGCCCACCCCAATCCTGTCCTTCAGCCCTAGCCCATAGCCCAAGCCCCACTGTCCTGACCCTCAGACCCTGCCCACAGCCCACCCCAACCCTAGCCCTCAAACCCAGCCTACAGCCCATGCCTCATGTCACTGTCCTGACCCGTAACTCCTGTTTGGCCCAAGGACTCTTCCAGCCACTGGGGGAGAGGAAGAGGTCCAACTCCTCTCTTCCAGTTCTAGCATGCAAGGCTGCCCATCTCCATCTGCAGGGAGTTGGATAGACTTTCCTGTAAGACCTGGACCTCTCCTTCATTCATCCAGCAAACATTGGATAAGTTTCCTGATGCAGCGCACTGTCCCAGGTGTGGTGGAGAAAGGATAAGCCCTGGCCCTGGGGTTGGCCACCGTCTCCCCCTACCTTGTGCTCTTCTCCTCAGCTGGTTATAGCCAGACTCTCAAACCCCCCAGACCCTGGGCCTGGGCTTTGGAGCAGGAATGGGTTCAAGCTGGCTACTGAGTACCTGCAGCTGCCTGGACATCTCCCTCAGGGCCTGGCAAGTGTTCACAGAACATAGCTTAGGCTAGTGGCCACAGTCTGACCCACCTGTCCATCCACCTCCTACACTAGAAGCCCCTCACATCTGGGCCCTTGAAAGGATTTACCATGAGAAGGACCCAGCCAAGGCCATGGGACAGAACCTTCAGAAAACTCCAGAAGCTCACTTTCAGGGTGACTTGACACCCAGGACAGCCAGGCAACCAGGATTAAATATGTTCTCCACTTATTCAAAGTCCCTTCCCCACAGCATCATCCCAGGAACGCCCTCCATCCCACCAAAGCCCGGTACCCACCCAGATGCTCTGCTCCCCAGGCTCCTCAAGGCCACAGAATGAATGCTAGTGAGAAAAACAAAAACAGGAACAAAAACTATAAAACAAGACCAAAAGAAAATGAGGGGGGAAAGAAAGAAAAAAGAAATATGTAAGATATGTATATGGGACCCACTGGCAGCAATTCACAAGAAATGTACATGGCCTCAGAAACAGAAAGCAATACCCCCTGGAAGCCATCCTGGGTGTTCAGGCCCATACACCCCTACTGAGGCTGACTCAGACACAGCAGACCCCTGCATAGAGGAGGGGCTGACTGGTGGTCACAGTGTATGAGTAGCTCATCAGTTTTATAGAACATTCCCTAAGACGTTGTCCCACACAATGTGCAGACACAGAATCCTCTCCCAACTCCCTCCCAGGTAGGGGTTTCTCCTCTCAAGAAATTTACTTCATAAATCCCTTTGTGTTCTTCTGTTAGTCTATTTTAAAAATGAAAAGAAGAAGGAATAAAATAATGTAAAGAAAGAAAATACAAGTCAAATTTAAAATGGATTATTTTTTTTCCTTGTTATTTATGCTCATCATGGTTATGGAGGATTGCCTAATACCAAGGGAGGTTCTGGATATGACCTTCTTTTTCCACAAGCGTGGTACCTTTCTCCTGGGTTACCACCAGAGTCTCTGGTCCAGTGGTCAGCTGTTCACTCTGAGGTTAATGACTCAGAAGAAAGCTCCATGCCTGGAACTAAAACATCAGCCACTGAACACTGCACAGACACACTTCTCAGCACTCAAGGAGTAACGCTGACTCGGTGTCCTTGCAGCTGCTGTCAGGGCCACTGAGTTGTTCCCCTGTAGTGACTCTGCCCAGCCTTACAGTGCCCTTGTGAATGATGGTGAAACATCTGTACTTGACACCTCACGCCATCCTTGTGAACGGCTGTGAATCATCTATGTTTAAGCCTCACGTCATCATTGTGAACGGCTGTGAAATGTCTACGTTCGAAGCCTTACACCACCCTTGTGAATGACTGCAAATCATCTATGTTTAAGCCACCACCTTTGCGAACGTCTGTGAATGATCGTTGCGTTTGCAGCCACTGTGTTACTAAACTCCTTGAAAGTCCCTGTCCCTGGCACTGTTTTCTCACAGCCACTTGTTACTCTAACTCCTTGAGGGTCTTACCTCATGAGTTCATCACTTGCTGCGCATAAAAATCAGAATGAGGGTTTGTCTCTCACACATAAGAGCCCATTGCAGCAGTCACTGTGTCAGTTCATCTTCTCGAGCGTCTTCCCCATTTTCCTGGCCCTTCACCTTTCCGAGCATGAGGTCTTTCTTCAAGGAATAGCCTCTCCTAACAACATGCTCAAAATATGTGAGATGAAGCTTTGCCATCCTCGCCTCCATGGAGCATTTTTGGTGCACTTTCCCCAAGACATATCTGTTTGTCCTTCTGGCAGCTCATGGAGTAGTCAGTACTCTTATCCAAGACAACTACTCAAAGGGTTGTTACTAAACATGAAAGAAAGAAAAGATCAATCTGGATGTCAGAACAGACTCTGAAATTTACACGAGAACATTGTCATTGATTGTCTTCAAGTTGAGCACGACTCATAGCGATCCTATGAACAAAAGGCCTGAAGCCCCCCTACAACCATCGCCATTTATCAAAGTTCATAGAGTTTCCTGAGGCCTGTTGCTTAGGAGGTGGGTGCCACTCCTGCTTCCAAACCTGTCATAGAACGTTATTGGTTGAGAGGAGCCAAAACAAATGGAAGAAATGCTGAAGTCAAGGCTTGGACAGGAGATTTCAGAGGGCAGACTGAGAAGACAAAGTAGTGTAAGAAATATGCAAGGAGCTATAATTAGAAAACAAAAAAGGAAGAATGTTGTTGTTGTTCTGTGCTGTTGAGTCGAAAACGACGCCTAGCTACCCTGTAAATGATGGACCTGAACCCTCTTCTATCGTGTGCCATCCTCACACATCCTAACACATAAGAGCCCATTGTGGCAGTCACTGTGGCAGCCCACCTGGTAAGACTCTTCCTCTCCTTCACCAACCCTTTACCTTTCCAAGCGTCATGTTCCTATCCAAGGAATAGCCCCTCCTAGCAACAGGCTCAAAATATGTGAGGTGAAGTCTCATCATCTTTGCCTCCAAAGAGCACTCTGGCTGCACCCTCTCCAAGACAGATTTGTTTGTTCTTTTAGCCATCCATGGGATGTTCAGTGCTCTTCTCCAACACCACAGCTTAAAGGCATCAACTCTTCTTCTGTCATCCTTATTCATTGAGAAGCTCTCAGATGCATAGCAAGTAATCAGAAAGATCATGGCCTGAATCAGATGCATCTTCGTCCTCAAATTGATATCATTGCTCCTCAATTATTTTGAGCAGTCCCCAACTGCAAATTTTCAGAGTGCAACAGGTCTCCATATTTCCTGACTTCTAGTATCAAGGATGTTAATTGTGGATCCAAGTAAGATGAAGTTATTGACAACTCCATCCATCATGATCTTGCATATCGGGAGAAATCTCTTCTCTAAAAGGAAATACCCTTGGCAATTCTCAAGGTGAAAGAACTGAAGAACAAATTCAAGTCTCAAGTTGCAATACTGATGGATTCTATGGGCAACATCTTTAAGGATGCACAAAGCACAAATGAAGGCAAAAGGAACATAGTCATTGCACCAGAAAGAACTGATCAACAGCGATCCCCTTCAGAAATTGGCATGTGGTCCAGAACGAATACATATGAAGACGTTCAAGCTGCACTGAAGGTATTGGCATAAAACAAGGCCCCGGGAATCGATAGGATGCCAACAACATGTTTCAAAAACATCTGTGGCCCTGGGCGTGCTCACCAGTCTGTACTAACAAATTTGGAAGACAGCTATCCAACTAACTGATTGGAAGAGATCTATATTTATTCTCATTCCAAAAAGAGGAGATCCAACAAAATGTGGAAATCATTGAGCAACATCATTACTATAAAAGACAAAATATTGTTAAAGATAATAAAAAAAACAGCTAAAGAGTACATCAACAGGAACTGGTAGACATTCAAGCTGGAATATGATACAAGAATTTGATGAGTTGTATAGGGAGAAGGGGAAATTAATCATTGGATTGTACAATTTGATAGATGGGGGAAACGGAAAGAATTTATTCAAATTTGTATTAGAATTTTGTAAATAAACTAAGTGGTAGAGAAAAAAAGAATTTGATGACTTGTAATAAATGACACTTACTGGTTGTAAGTAATGTTGTTGTTGTTGTTGTTATGTGCTGTCAATTCACCTGGGACTCATAGCAACCCTATGTACAACAGTCCTAAACCCTACTCTATCCCTTGTCAATCTTATTGTCTCTGACACACCTACCCCCATTACCCCAGTTACTGAATCAATCCATCTCATCGAGGGTCTTCCTTTCCTGCACTATCCCTCGACCCTCCCAAGAATGACAACCCTCTCCAAGGACTTGTCCTTCCCCACATGCCCAAAGTATGTCAGACGAAGTTTCAGAATCCTTTCCTCCAAGGAGCAGTCTGGTTTAACCCTCTCCAGGGTGAACCTGTTTGTTCTCCTAGCAGTCCATGGTGTATTCAATCCTCTTCTCCAACACCACAGCTCAAAGGCATCAATTCTCCTTCTGTAATCCCTAGTCATTGTCCAGCTCTCTGATGCATAGTATTTGATTTCCAAGACCGTGGCCTGTATAAGGCACACCTTCGTCTCCAGACTGACATCATTGTTCTTCAGTACTCTGGAGAGGTCTTTCCCAATGCAATTCATCTTTTAATTTCCTGGATACTGGTGCCAATAGTGTTGACTGTGGATCCAAGCAAATTGAAGCTGTTTACAATCTTAATCTCTTCATCATCCATCATGATGCTGCCAATTAGCCCAGTGGTAGAATCTTTGTTTTCTTGATGTTGAGCTTTAATCCATATTGAAGGCTGCAGTCCTTGACCTTCTGCAGCAAGTGCTTCAGAATGTTATGAAACAAAATGTATATGAATGATTGAATAAAAAGGCAATTTTTAAAGAAAGACTATAAGGTCACTGTCATAAAATGCTAAAGAAAGGCTGATACACAGAGAGAAACAGTCTAATATGATTATCAGGGATGGGAGAGGGCAGTGAGTAGAAAATTCATGAATACGCTATAAACACTTATCAGGACTAGGAGAGTGAAGGGAAAGACAGTATGAGATGGATGGAAGACCAGATATTGTGCACATGATAACTGACGTCATGGAACAAAATGAACATGAATTATTGATTGGAAAAATCCAGGATATGATTTATAAACTTTCACTCAAATAAAAAATTTTTAAAAGATACTTAATTATGAACATCTACGCACCAAGTGACAGCCATGCAAAATATAGAAAACAAAAGTTAACAGACTAGAAGAAAGAGAGAGCCCACAATAGTGGTAGGAGACTTTAACACACTGCTCTCACCAAAGGATAGGTCCAATTGAAAGAAACTTAGCAATGATGCAGAAGATCTAAACTATGCAATTAGCCAATTTGACCGTATGGATATATTCAGGGTACTGCATCCACCTAAAAGTCAATTTGCTTTTTTTTTTTTTAAGTGCATATAGTACATCCTCCAGACTTCTCAGTACTCTGGAGAGCTCTCTGACAGCAGATTTTCCCAGTGCAATTCGTCTTTTGATTTCATGACTGCTGGTGCCGAGAGTGTTGATTGTGGACCTGAGCAAGCTGAAATTGTTAACAATCTCAATCTCTTCTCCATCCATCATGGTGATGTTAATTTCCCCAGTGAATCTTAGGGGTGAGAATCTTTGTCTTCTTGATGTTGGGCTTCAATCCATTGAACATACAGTCCTTGACCTTCTGCAGCAAGTGCTTCCGGTCCTCCTAAATTTCAAAAAGCAGGGTGTGTCATCTGTATAACGTAGGTTATTGATGTTGTTGTTATTGCTGTTATGTGCCGTCAAGTAGCTTGTGACTCATAGTGACCCTATGT
>NW_006399879.1:8766994-8775001 GCF_000299155.1 Elephantulus edwardii | reverse complement strand
CAATTGTTCTGGGATTCCCATTCTTCTCAGAGTCAGCCACAGTTTGTTATGATCCACACAGATGCCTTTGCATAGTCAATGAAACACAGGTAGACATTCCTCTGGTATTCTCTGCTTTCAGCTAAGATCCACCTAACATCAGCTACAATATCCCTAGTACCACGACCCCTTAGTCTTCCTTAAATCCTAATGCTACATTCCTCCTCCTAAAGCCCTGCTTCCTCAATGATCTATTCTGCATATAGATTGAAAAGGTACGGCTACAGGATGCATCTCTGACACACTCCTTTTCTGATTTTGAACCATGCAATGTTTCCTTGCTCTGCTCTGCAGACTCCTTCCCAGTCCAAGTATAGGTTTCGTATAAGCATAATCAAGTGTTCTGGGATTCCCATTGTTGTGATCCACACAGCCAAAAGTGTTTGCATAGTCAATGAAGCACAGATAGACATTCCTCTGACACTCTTTGCTTTCTGTTTTTCATAGTCAATAAATAGTCAATAAGACACAGTTAAATGCCTTTTGGTATTCTCTGGTTTTAGCCAAGGTACATGTGAGACCAGCAATGATGTTCCTTGTTCTATGTTCTCTTCTGAATCTGGCTTGAATTTGTAACAGATTTCTGCCATGTGCTGCTGAAATCAGTGTTGTTGTTGTTGTTGTTGTTGTTGTTGTGTGCCATCAAGTCAGAATGGACTCATGTCTGACCCTCCAGTGAGTTTTCAGGGAGGAGACTGCCCCTCTTTCTCCTGCAGAGCAGATAGTGGATTCAAACCACATGCCTTAAGGTGTCAGCACAATTCCTTACCCACTAGACCACCAGAGCCTCCTGAAGTTAGTACTAGTAATTATTGCTTATGGGAAAAAGTAAAAATCCAAACAGACTCTAAGTGAGAGAGGGACTTAAGTCCTAGATGCTTAGTCTCCTGAGAAGAAGTAGCTTCTAAAGCCGGTAGCATCTCAAGGCTGCCTTTATCTCCAGCATCTCCAGAGCTTCCCATCACTCTCTGTTCAGGGCAGCCCTGGCCCCTGTTCTCCAGTGAGCCCCTCTTGTCCTTGCATGTCCTGGATGAGTGGACATTCCCAGCTGACCCCAGTCACCCTCCCCGTCACCTCATGAGCTCATCACTTGCTGTGCATAAAAATCAGAATCAGGGTTTCTCTCTCATCCATGAGGCCCTGTCTTGGGGACAGGGAATGAGACCATAGGTAGACCACCAAGATGCTTCAACAAGAGCAGAGCCATGCTGGAGAGAAGATGCTGTTTTCAGATTGCTCTGCTCCAATGTGGCACCTGGGGCTGGGCGCCTGGGATGGGGGCATCTGGGGCTGAGCCCCTGGGATGGGGACACTTGGGGTGGGGCCCCTAGGGTGGGGGCACTTGAGGCAGGGTGCCTGGGGTGGGGACACCTGGGGCTGGGCCCCTGGGATGGGGGCATTTGGAGTAGAGCACCTGGGGCTGCGACCCTTGGGATGGGTGCCTGGATTGGGGATACATGGGGTAAGGGCTACAGCATTGTGGGTCTACCCTTCCTGCTCTGGGGTCAGGACAACATGTAAATCCATCTCAGCACATATGCTGGGCACAAGATGGTAACAGTTGAAGTGTCGACGGGACAGGAGGGAAGTAGATTCATCCTCTGTCCTTGTAGGGAGACATGCCGCCTCTGAGCATGTGGGCTTTGGCAACATTTACATGAGGTTCTGGGTTGGGGCTCTCTGCTACAGTCTAGACCCAGCATCCAAATGAAGGCCGCTCACCCCCAAAAGTCCATGCACCCGAGAGATTTAGTGGGAAGCAGACTCCACACAGAGGGGTCAGGTCGCCGAGAAGTTCCCTGGATGCGCTGATGGTGCTGATGGGAGGGAGGGCCTTTGGTGAGCAAATCTGCTCACTCTGATGGGACCTCAAACATCCCCTTACCTTTTCCTCCAGCTCTTTCAGGTGCCTCTTCTGAGCCTCCAGCTTGGCCTCTAGGTCCCGGACTCTCTGAAACACATGCTCTGTGTCAGGGTCGGCACATCCAGCAGAAACACCTTTATTGTGTTCTAGTGTGTGTGTGACCGTGACCCTGAACCTGCAGCCTCCCCATCCCCAGGTAGTGGGACCCCCAGCCAGTTCACCGTGTGCCCATGAGATGAACAACAGGTCCTAACCCTTGTGCCAGGACACACAGCCTCACTATGGTCATCTCTGCTTTGGGGGTGTCTCAGGGCAGAGAAGCCGGGGGCCTCTGACTCCCTGCCACTCTGGTATGTTCTGTCCCTCTACCAACTAATGCTGTCTTCTCCGCATGCTCAACCTCCCCACAGCTCATCCTCCCTCAAGCATGACCAGGGGTCTCCTGTTTACTGGAGCTCTTCCACGTCCCTCCCCCAACCCTGGGCCAAAGCTGGGTGTCTTGGAGCAGGTAGGAAAGCTTTGTTCACAGGACTGAGATCTACTCTCAGCCTCCCTGGAGAGCTGGCCCCCCATGCCTGTCCTCAGCATCAGAGCACACGTGGGGGATGGGAGGTGGACGTCCCCATGTCACCTGCTGGGCCTGCTGCAGCAGCTCCGTGCGTGCCCTCAGCACCTGGCTGTCACATTCTCGGCTCTCCCTCAGGATCTGCCTGCGCACCTTCTCCACAGCGGCCTGTAGGTCCCCGCGCTGGTCCTCGCTCAGCGTCACGCCCACCCTGCAGCCTGGGTCCTGCTGCAGCGCATCGTACAGTGTGGCCTCCAGGTCCTGAATTTTCTGAGGGAGCAGAAGTACAGACAGAGGGGTGGTCACCATCAGGGCACACTGTTGGAGGCTGTGTGCGCACGCATGTACCTGTGGCTCGCACACACCCTAATGTCAGTCATCACTGCTGTGTGGAGTTGTGTCCCCCAAGTGCGTGTTGACCTCCTAACCCCTATGTCTGTGACTGAGATCCTGTCTGGAAGAACAGAGGCAGGCCAGAGTTGGCAGACCCTAACCTAGTCTCTCAGAGGGGTCTTCTGAAAAGAGAACAGGGACCAACACATACAGGGGCAGTGGGACGCCTGCAGAGTCTGTCTACAAGTCAGGCAGCTGGGAGAGCATGCCCCGTGCAAGGGGCTGATGAGCAGAACCACTTTCTACATTACCACCTGCCCCTCAGTCTGCTGCACAGTGGTGGCTACCAGGTGCCATGATGCTGGACGCTATGGTGCCAGATTTTATACTAGCAGGGTCACCCATTGAGGCACCCAGACTAAGACAGACTCAGAAGCAGGAATAATCATCCATTTCTGAAATAATAGCCCTGGTACATTGTCCAGTGGAACCCAAGAAAATGAGACTGTCAGGTGGGAAGGCACGCAAACACAGGCAAGGAACAGGTGCCTCTGTGCACAGAATCTTCCTCATGACACAAATGGGGTAAGCTTCTACTCACGCTGCAAACGAGAGGAAAGGGCTGCAAATATCCACTGATAATCAGACATGTGCAAAGTATTAATTTAGGAAAATTGGAATTTGTAAAAAATGAAAAGGAATGAATAAAGATTAACATCCCAGTCTAGTGAGCTAAAATTAACTGATACTGAATATTGGCCATTTTCAATTTAAGACAGTCACATGGTCTACTATGTGTGTTGTTGTTGTTGTTGTTGTTGTTAAGTGCCGTTGAGTCATAGGCGACTCATAGTGACCCTATGAAGGAAAGTCTTCAACACTTGTGTGACTTTCATCCTCTCTCCAAGTTCATAGGGTTTCCAGAGGCAAGCTATTATGGAAGTGGATGCCACTCCTGCTTCCAAGCTTGTTTTAACTGGGGAGCTCCAACAAACACTGTCTGCCATGGATAACCATTAACACATTTGACAAATCAGTTTCACAATGTTCAACTTCACAGCAACCACAAGTTACTGCTGTATGGCAAGTGGACACACCAGGGCTATATGATCTAGAAGAATGTTTGAACAAAAACAATGAAAGACAGGCCTGAGGGCCATGGATTAAAAGTCACCCACCTCCAACTTGGTAGCATCGCTTTCTGTCCACTGGGCCAACTGATTACTCTCTATGTTGATGTTATTGTTGTTAAGTGTCAATTTGTAGGCGACTCATAGCAACCCTATGAACGAAAGTCCTCAACACTTGCATGCGTGACTTTCATCCTTTCTCCGGGTTCATAGAGTTTCTGGAGGCAAGCTATTATGGAAGTGGATGCCACTCCCACTCCCAAGCTTGTTTTAATTTTGTTTTATGTCTAGAATAACAAATTTAAGTGGAATGGTGTCATATTGTCAAAAAGAGGATGTTTCCAGATCTATCCTGAAGTACAATGTTTTCAGTAACAAGATACTGTCTACAAGGAAAATATATCAATCTACAATTCAGAATTATGCACCAACCACCAAGGTCAAAAAAGAGGGAAATCTATCTACCACTAAGGTCTGAAATTGAGCAAACATACATCAGGACACACTAGTAATATATGGTGATTCGAATGCACAGATGAAAACAAAGAACAAGGACTGATGGTGGGAAGAGAAGACATTGATAACAGAAGTGAGGCTGGAGATCACATGACAGAATTGTGCCTGACCAACAACTTCTTTACTGAAAAGCTTTAAAAAGATAAATGACATTTTACCAGATGGAATCGTCAGAAATCAAATCGACTACATCTGTAGGAAGAGGTGATAGAGAAGATAAAGGTCACCAGTCAAAATACGGCTGGGTGCTGACTGTGGAAGGGACTACCAATTTCTCACCTGCAAGTTCAAACTGAATCTGAGGAAAATGAAAACAAGTCTATAAGAACCAAACTGGTAGGAGCAACGCCCATGGTACAGCAGTCAGGAAAGGTAGAGATATGCTGCATCGGCAAGTCTGCTATCAGAGATCTCTTTAGAGTGCCAAAAAGCAAGGATTTCAGTGTAAAAACTAAGGTGTACCTGGTCCAAGTCATGGTATTTTCAATTGTTTCATGTTTGTGAAAGTTGAAGAAAAGAATAAGGAAGTATATTCCACCTACATTTGTCGTTGTTGTTTATATGTGCCGTCAAATTGCTTGAGACTCATAGAGACCATATGTACAACGGCCCTGAAATCTCCTCTGTCCTGTGCGAACTTTACTGTTTCCGACACACCTACCCTCATTACCCCAGTCACTGTATCAATCCATCTCCTCTCCCTCTCTTTCTCCGTCCCTCCACCCTTCCAAGTATGATGTTCCTCTCCAAGAATTGGTCCTTCCTTGCAACATGGCCAAAGTATGTCAGATGAAGCGCAGACAACGAACAGCTTCACCCTCTCTAGGATGAACCTGTTTGTTCTCCTAGCACTATGCAGTATATTCAATACCCTTCTCCAGCACCACAGCTCAAAGGCATCAATTTTCTTTCTATCATCGCTAGTCATTGTTCAGCTTTCTGATGCATAGCAAGCAATTGTGAAGACTATGGTCTGGATCAGGTGCACCTTAGTCTCCAGGCTGATGTCATGGCTCTTCAGTACTTTGGGAGAGATCCCTAACAGATAACTTTTCCAATGCAATCCATCTCTTGATTTCCTGGCTGCTGGTGCCAAGGGTGTTGATTGTGGAGCCAAGCAAGCTAAAGCTGTGTTAAATCTCAATTTCTTCACCATCCATCACGATGCTGCTAATTGGCCCAGAGGTGAGAATCTTTGTTGAAGGCTGCAGTCCTTGACCTTCTGCAGCAAGCGCTTCAGGTTCTCCTCCATTTCAAGCAGAGTTGTATCATCTGCATAACGCAGATTATTGATGAATCTTCCTCCAATCTTGATGCCACATTCCTCTTCATACAGCTCTGCCTCCCAGATGATGTGTTCTGCGTATAGATTGAAAAGGTATGGATACAGAATACACTCTTACCAATTTTGAACCATGCAGAGTCTCTTTGCTCTGTTCTGATGACAGCTTCCTGGTCCAAGTATGTTGTTGTTGTTGTTGTTGTTTTTGTTATGTGCTGTCAAGTCGTTTGTGACTCATAGCGACCCTATCTACAACAGCCCTAAACCATGCTCTATGCTGTGCCAATCTCATTGCCTCTGACACACCCATCCCAATTACCCCAGTCACTGAATCAATCCACCTCATAGACGGTCTTCCCCTCCTGCGCTGTCCCTCTACTCTACCCAGCATGATGTTCCTCTCTAAAGACCTGTCTCTCCTTACAACATGTCCAAAGTATGTCAGACGAAGCCCCAGAATCCATGGCTCCAAGGAGCAGCCTGGTTTAACCCTCTCTACGATGAATCTGTTTGTTTTCTTGGCAGTCCATGGTACATTCAATACTCTTCTCCAGCACCACAGCTCAAAGGCATCAATTCTCCTTCTATCCTCCCTAGTCATTGTCCAACTCTCTGATGCATAACAAGCGATTGCAAATACCATGGCCTGTATCAGGCACACCTTAGTCTCCAGAGAGACACCATTGCTCTTGAGTACTTTAGAGAGGTCCCTAACGGCAAACTTTCCCATCGTAATATGTTTTTTTTTTATTTCCTGGATACTGGTGCCAAGAGTGTTGACCGTGGAGCTGAGCAAACTGAAGCTGTGAACAATCTCAATCTCTTCGCCATCCATCCTGATGCTACCGATTGGTCCAGTGTTGAGAATGTTTGTCTTCTTGGCATTGAACCTCAATCCATATTGAAGGCTGCAGTCCTTGACTCTCTGCAGTAAGTGCAAGTATAGGTTCAAGTATAGGTTTCGCATAAGTGCAATCAAATGTTCTGGGATTCCGATTCTTCTCAGAGTCAGCCACAGCTTGTTGTGATACACACAGTCAAACGCCTTTGCATAGTCAATGAAACACATAGACATTCCTCTGGTATTCTCTACTTTCAGCCAAAATCCATCTAACATTAGCTATAATATCCCTAATTACCATGGCCTCTTCTATATCCAGCCTGCACATCTGACAGCTCTCTGTTGATGTGTTGTTCCAGTTGTTTTTGGATAATTTTCAGCAGAATATTGCTTGCATGTGATATTAATGATACATTTTCAATAATTTCCACACTCTGTTGGGTCACCTTTCTTTGAACTGGCAACAAATACAGATCTCTCCCAGTGAGTTGGCCAGTAGGTTGTCTTCCATATTTCTTGGCACAACTTAGTGAGCTCATCTGTTTGTTGGAATATGTCAATTGGTATATGTCAAATCCTGGAGCCTTGCTTTTTGCCAATTCTTTTAGAGCAGCTTGAACTCCTCCTTCACCACCACAGGATACATGCCGTTTCACGAAATTCTTTTTTATCAGTAATTCCTTCTGGTACAGTGACTCTGTATACTCCTTCCATTTTCTTTTAATGCTTCTTGGACCATTCAATATTCTGCCCAAAGCATCCTTAAGTATTGCAACTTGTGGCTTGAATTTGGTCTTCAATTCCTTCAACCTAAGAAATGCTGAGCAAGTGCAGCCCTTTTGATTTTCTGACTCCAGCTCTTTGCATGTTTCATTATAATACTTTGCTTTGTCTTCCCGAGCTGCCCTTTAAAATCTTCTGTTCAGCTCCTTCATTTCTTCCCTTGGCTTTGGCTTCTCAGTGCTCTTTACAATGTTCAGAATCTCATCTGACATCCAGTTTGATTTTTTTTTCCTCCTCTGCCTTTGTAATGACCTTTTGCATTCTTCATGGATGGTATTCTTTATATCCTCCCACAGCTTATTCGGTCTTTGCTCGTTGGTGTTCAAGGCTTCAACCCTATTCTTGAGAAGGTTTTGAAATTTGAATGGGATATACTTAAGATCAAATTTTGGTTTCTGTGGATTTCAACTTCAGCTTGAACTTGCATATGAGTAGTTGGTGGTCTGTTCCAAAATCAGCACCTGGCCTAGTTTTCACAGCTGATATTGAGCTTCTCCAGTGGTTCTTTCCACAAATGTAATAGATTATATTCCTATGCAAACCATCAGGTGAAATCCATGTGTTTAGCCTATGTTGTATTTCTTATAAAATATGTTGTTGTTGTTGTTGATGTTATGTGCCGTCGAGTCGCTTCCGACTCATAGCGACCCTATG
>NW_006399879.1:8763909-8765214 GCF_000299155.1 Elephantulus edwardii | reverse complement strand
CTTTGTCATCCCATGTTGCCTTTTGAAATCTTCTATTCAGCTCTTTTGTATCTTGAATTCTTCCCTCTGCTTTGGCTTCTGTGTGCTCCAGTGCAATTTTCAGAGTCTCTTCTAACATCCATTTTGGTCCTCTCTACCTCTTCTTTCTTTATAATGAATGTTTGCACTCTTCCTGGATGATACCCTTGATATCCTTCCACAACTCATCTGGTCTTCGCTCATTAGTGTTCAAGGCCTCAAACCTGCTCCTGAGATGATTCTGAAATTCAGGTGGGATAGACTCAAAGTCATAAAATGTATATGTAATGAATAAATCATTGAATGTGCAGGATTCTATCATTCTATCTCCAGCTTCATTTCTATCACCAAGTCTATGTTTTCCAACTACTTTTCTTCCTTCCCTGTCACCCATTATTATTAATACATCTTTATTGCATGTTTGATCAATTTCTGACTGCATAGTTGGTTGTTGTTGTTGTTGTTGTTGTGGATTGCCTTCAAGTCGAGCACGACTCATAGTTACCCCATGAACAAAAGGCCTGAAGCCCCTCTTAAAACTATTGACTTTTATCAAAGTTCATAGAGTTTCCGGAGGCATGTTACTGAGGAAGTGGATGCCACTCTTGCTCCCAAACCTGTCATAGTATGTTATTGTTGTTATGTGCCATTGAGTCACCTGTGAAATATAGCAACCCTATGGACAGCAGCTCTGAACCCTTCCCTGTCCTGAGCCAGTCTCACTACCCCCATCACTCCAGTTACTGTATCAATCCATCTCACCCAGTGTCTCCCTCTCCTGCACTGTCCACCCACCCTTCTGAGCATGACGTCCTTCTCCAAGGACTGATTCTTGTCGCTTTGTACCTCTTCTTTTCCATTTGCAGAAAGGTGCTAACACAAGAAGATAGGTTCCCAGGAGAGAGTGATGTGTCCTCTAGATCTGGTGTGTGTTGTTTTCTTGGCCTGAGGTCCAAAGGCTCAAAGGTCCAAAACTATTTTAACTCTCCACCTCAGCCCATGGACACCTGCCACCACCTAAATTTATAAAAATATATGTGATGCACAGAACACTAATGTTCAAAGATCAGAAAAATTATAGAAGAACATCATACATTAAGAAAACAAAAGGTCACTGAAAAGACATAAAATAAGCCAAAAAAAGGAAAAGATCAAAGCAGATGTCAGAAGAGACTCTGAAATTTCCTCTAGAACATAGAGAAGATAAAGCAAGTTGAAGAAACAATGGAAAGCTGAAGAGATTTCAAGGAGAAGCTCAAGACAGAGTAAAGCATTTTAATGAAATGT
>NW_006399879.1:8762145-8763464 GCF_000299155.1 Elephantulus edwardii | reverse complement strand
ACAACAACTAACAATTGGGGAATTATTGAAACATACAGGATGTAGGAAACCACAGAATGTAAAGGACTGCATCCTTAGAATATGGCTGTGTGCCTTTCACACAAAAGATGTCTTCAGAAAGAAGATTGTAAGCAGAGCTCACAAGGCGCTCTGAGAAGGAAGATTGCAAGCGGTTCTCATGCATCTTTAGACACTGACTTTTATTATTATTCCTGCTCTTGATAAGGTTGTTGCAAGATGAGATAAAGCACCGTTTATGAATACAAAGAAGTCTTGGTTGATTTATCTATGTACCCAGCTCATCCAAGCCCTAGATTAATCTTTATGTTTCTACTTTTATCCTGCCTTCCTGATCTCTATGATGTAACCCTTAAAGTTTCTATTTCTCTGTGAACCATCTCTTTGTTTCCAAAAGGTATAAATAAAGATAGCACAGCTTCCAGGGCCTGGTCCTATTTTGTCCCATCTGGCTGGTCCAGTCCTGTCCTGTGCTGTTTTGTTTCTGTAAGTTGTTTGTCTCTTGTGTCTTTATTTACTCATTTCTTCCAGGCATCATTTCCCCCAGAGAAGTAGGATAAATGGCCCCCAACAACAGGAACTGTCAAAGCAAAATGGAAAGATTAGGAATCATAGTACTAAAACAGAATTAGTCGATGTTCAACCTTTTTGAAAGGTGCTATATGACCAGGAACCCATAGTCTATGCTAGAAGTCTAAGCTGTATGGGAGGCATTACTGGGGGGGAAAGTTCAAGGGGATGAAGGAGTACCAACTGCTATTTTTCAACAAACAGATGTAGCATATGACTTGTTTATTTAATTATGCAGACATTTGGAAGACAACCACCTAACCAACTAGTTGGGAGACTCAGAGTTGTATCAACTCCAAAGAAAAGTGATCTAACAGAATGCAGAAATTATCAAATAATATCATTAATATCACACACAGAAAACCATGCTGAAGAAAATTTTAGTATCTCAATAAAATTTGTTCTTGTTCTTGTTCTTGTTATTGTGCATCGAGTCAGAACCGACACATAGCTGAGCCTCCAGCAGGTTTTCAGGGGCAATTAATCAAACAGGAGGAGACTGCCCATCTTTCTCCCACAGAGTATCTGGTAGATTTGAACCAAGTGCTTTCGGGATTGCAGCACAACTTCTTACCACTAGGCTGTCACCAAAGTTTCCCTTTTTTCTAAATCTTCCTTCAGCAAGATTTACTGTGTGTCATGGACCTAGGACTAAAACCAAGGACTATAAACTTCATTACAGAAAAGCTAGGAGCAACACTAGAAGTCCTAATCCACAACATAAACAGTCT
>NW_006399879.1:8759663-8760809 GCF_000299155.1 Elephantulus edwardii | reverse complement strand
AGCACTGTGGCAATTGGACAATTAAAACAGACATTCGGATGGCAGGGAAGAAGAACAAACTGAGGAGGAGGGTAGAGAGAATGGTGCAGCAATGAAGGAATGAAAACCCACAATCCCTGTAAATGTTCATTAAAACTAATAAAATTTAATAATAATAAAAAAGGATTTACTGTGTGTGTGATATTAATGATATTATTTGATAATTTCTGCATTTTGTTGGATCATTTGTTTTTTTCATATTTGCAGTAGTTCATGGACAGGGAATTGCCAGAAATACAAGTTGGATTCAGAAGAGGACTTGGAATGAAGGATATCAATGCTGACATCAGATGGATCTTGGCTGAAAGCAGAGAATATAAAAAAAGTACCTACCTTTTACTGACTATGCAAAGGCATTTGACCAGGTGAATCATAACAAATTATACATAAAACTGGAATGGAAATGCCAGACTGTACAATAGTGCTCCTGCAAAATCTGTACATGCCAAGAGGCGGTTGTTCAAGCCAGACCCAGGAGAAAAATATGGAATGTTATATTTCAGAGTCTGCATCCATTCACAAAGAATTGTGAATTACATATGCTGAGCAAATAATTTGAGAATTGGGCTATATGCATGAGAGAATTACATAAGAATGGGAAGTCTAGAACACTTAATTTTGCTCATGTGGAAGCCGTACATATACCAAGAAGCTGTTGTTCAAACAGAATAAGGGAACACTGCATGGTTGAAAATCAGGAAAACTTTAGGCCAAGGTTGTATCTGTTCTCCATATCCATTTAATCTATGTACTGAGCAAATCATTCATGAAGCTGGACTCTATGAAGAAGAATGTAGCATTAGGATTAGAAGGCTCATCAATAACTTATGTTGTACCAATGACATGATGTTGCTTGGAGAAAGTGAAGACAACATGAAACATTTGTTGTTGTTGTTTTTGTTGTTATGTGCCGTTGAATCACTTGCAACTCATAGCGACCATATGTACACACAGCCCTAAACTCTGATCTGTCCTCTGCCAATCGCACTGTCTCTGACACTCCCATCCCAATTATCCCAGTCACTGAATCAATCCACCTCATAGAGGGCCTTCCTTTCCTGCGCTGTCCCTCCACCCTCCCAAGCATGATGTCCTTCTCCAAGGACC
>NW_006399879.1:8752371-8758579 GCF_000299155.1 Elephantulus edwardii | reverse complement strand
TACAGAAAATCAAAGAATATAGCCTTCAATATCGATTGCATCTCAACGTCAAGAAAATGAAAATTCTTGTCACTGGACTAATTGGCAACATCATGATAGAAGGAAAAACAATTGAAATTACCAAGGCTATAATTTTACTTGAATCAACAACCAACAACCATGGTATAGCAGTTAAGAAATCAGATACACTGCACTGGCAGATCTGCTGTCAAAGATCTCTTTAGTATACCAAAGAGTAAGGATGCCAGTTAAACAACTAAGGTGCACCTCATCCAAGTCATGGTATTTTCAACTGCTTCATATGGTTGTGAGAATTGGACGAGCAAATAAATAAGACCAAAAAAGAAATGTTGTCTTTGAAAGATGGTGTTGAAGAGTACTTAATATTCCAGAGATGGTCAGAGAGAAAACAATTTTCTCTTGGAGAAAATTCAACCAGGGAGCTTCTTGAAGGTAAGAGTGGTAACATTTTTTTCTCACATACTTTGGGCATGGTGTCAGGATGAACCTGCCCTTGGAAAAAGACATCATGCTGGGGAAGTGGAGAGTCATTGAAAGAGAAAAAAACCCCGGAAAAGGAGTGACTGACCATGGCTTGAGCCCATCAGAGATGGTGTGAATGGCACACGACAGGGCAAGGCCTTGGTCTGTTGTTCATAAGGTCACAATGAGTTGAAGCTGACCCCATGCCACCTAATAAGTGACCTGGGAACTTCCTGGGAAACACCAAGTACCAGTCAGTGAAGACATCAGGTTCTCCAAGGGAAACGATGTACAGGGAGGAATCAAGAAGAACTCAAAGGCTGAAGAGGGACAGAAGACAGAGAAGTGGGTGAAAGTACTTTCACTTTAAGCTGCACTTCGCACACTGTGAGGAGTCCTGGTGGTGCCATGTGTTACGTGTTGGGAGGCCAACCAAAAGCCTAGCAGTTTGTATCCACAGCTACTCTGAGGAAGAAAGATAGGCAGTCCTCCGCCTCAGAGATTTAGAGCGTCCTGCCTGCCCATTATTGCCCTAAAGTTCAGTTGACCCTTGCAAAGAAAAGAAAAACAGCTCTGTCTGATGAAGTTTCATTCACACCAGTTCTGAAATCTAATGCAAGTCCCACTAGGATGTGGACATCACGTTATGGTAATTGACTTATTTCCTATATGTGACTCATTTTGTAGAATAATTTTAACCACAAATGATCTGTACAAAGAAGACT
Source organism: Elephantulus edwardii (assembly GCF_000299155.1). NCBI lineage: Eukaryota > Metazoa > Chordata > Mammalia > Macroscelidea > Macroscelididae > Elephantulus > Elephantulus edwardii. The sequence continues at coordinate 8,757,371 of NW_006399879.1, read as the reverse complement.
TGAATACATGCCCGTTTGTGGACCACCTTGTGTCTTCTACAGACCTGTGTCCCCTCCCTGTGGGGACAGCATCTCCTGGGAGGATGCATGGATCGTTTGCCTAGCTCTGGAATAGTGTGCTGTGTAGATTGGGCAAGCTGCCAGGATCCCACTTTGCTGTCATCACCGGTAAAATGGGGTGAGATGCTTCTAGAGAGACATGCTGAGTCCTCACCCTTCTACTTGTGAAGGTGACCTGGTATGGAAATATGGTCTTTTCAGATGCCATCAGTCTCACTGGAGCAGGATGGGTCCAATCCCACCTAAGTGGTATCCTTATAAAAGGGCAAAAGAGACCCAGAGGCAAGATTGTGGGAAGATGGATGTGTGAAGACAGAGGCAGGGATTGAAGGGACAGAACCACAAGCCCATGAACGTCTGAGGTCAAAGAAGGTGGAAGGACCTTCCCATAGAGCCTCTCAGAGAGCACACCCCTTCTGACAACTTGAGCTCACAGTGAAAGCTCTCTGTTTGTAGTGCCTGCATTGGAGGAAGTGTAAGGTAACCCCAGGAAGTGGATGCAAGCAGGAAATCCAGGGCCAAGGTATGATTCAAATGGATGACTATGCAGGACCTACAACACAGTGTGGTCCACGCTGAGGGCCACGGTGTCCAGCCCTGTCCTTCTCTGCAGTCCTTCAAGTAGCCCTTCCTTCAATTTATAGGAAGATCCACTCTTGGAGGTGCTGTTGGGTTCCATGGAGTCGAATACAACTCCCAGTGACTGAACAATAGATCTGAAACCTGGCCTGTCCTGTGTCGTCCTCACAATCTCTGACACACTCAAGCCCATTGCTTCAGTCACTGTATCAATCCACCTGGTCAAGGGTCTTCCTCTCTTTCACTGTCTCTCCACCTTCCCAAGCATGATGTCCCTCTCCATGGAACAGCCTCTTCTAGCAACATGTCCAAAATACATGAGATGAAGCTTCATCATCTTTGACTTCAAGGAACTCTCTGGCTGCACCCTCTCCAAGACATATCTGTTCTTTTGGCATTTCACGAAATACTCAGCATTCTTCTCCAATACCATAATCCAAAGACTTTTCTTTTCTGTCATCCTTAGTCATTGCCCAGCTCTCAGATGCACAGCAAGTGACTGAAAAGACCATGGTCTGAATCAAGCGCACCTTAGTCCTGACTTAGTAATAACTGACATCATTGCTCCTCAATAATTTGGAGAGGTCACACTTCCTGATAAAGACACTCAGCAAAATTGGAATAGAAGGGAATTTCCTCAACATAGTGAAAAGTATATATGCAAAACCAAGAACCAACATCATTCTCAGTGAAGAAAGACTAAAAACATTTATCTTGCAAACAGGGCCCAGACAAGGATGTCCACTGTCACCACTTCTTTTCAATATTGTATTGGAAGTGCTTGCTAGGGCAATATGACAAGAGAAGGAAATAAAAAGCATCCAGATTGGCAACGAAATGGTTAAACTGTCGCTATATGCAGATGATATGATAGTATACACAGAACACCCCAAAGACTAAAAAAAAACAAAAACAAAAACAAAAACCTGTTAGATTTAATAGGCCAATTTAGTCGAGTGGCAGGATATAAGATCAATATTTAAAAATCAGTAGGATTCCTCTACAGTAACAAAGAGAACTCAGAAAAGGAAATCAAGAAAGCAATACCATTTACAATAGCCAACCACAAATTGAGATTCTTGGGAATGAATGTAACTAGAGATATAAGAAACCTACACAAGGAAAACTATAGAGCATTTCTGAAAGACACAATAAAAGACCTAAAGAAATGGAAAAACATGCCCTGTTCATGGATAGGAAGACTCAATATGGTGAAAATGACAATCCTACCAAAAGCAATCAACATGTTCAACGCAATACCAATCCAGATAGCAAATTCATTTTTCAATGAGATTGAAAGGGAAATTGTCAAACTTATTTGGAGAGACAAGAGACCCTGAATAAGCAAAGCATTTCTGAGAAACAAAAATGAGGTTGGAGGTATAGCACTCCCTGACCTCAAAACCTGCTATACAGCAGTGGTAACCAAAACGGCATGGTACTGGTACAATGACAGACACATTGGCCAATGGAACAGAATTGAGAACCCAGAAATAGACCCAGCTATCTATGGTCAACTGATATTCGACAAGGAAATCAAAGCTATCAAATGGGGAAGTGATAACCTCTTCAACAAATGGTGTTGGCAAAACTGGACTTCCATCTGCAGAAAGTTAAAACAGGATCCACATCTCACACCAGACACAAAAATCAACTGAAGGTGGATCAGAGACCTGGGAGTAAAGCCTAAAACCGTAATGTTCTTAAGAGACAAACTGGAATCAAGCTTAGAAGTGCTAGTCCAAGGTATAAAGAGACTGCCAAATACAACCAAAAATGTATGCTCTAAAGAGGATAAAATAAAATTAATGCATGGTACCTTCTGAAGACTAAATCTTTATGCACATCAAAAACTTTTTCCAACAGGGTGAAAAGAAAACCTATAGATTGGGAACAAACATTTGGTCATTCCATCTCAAACAAAAGTCTTATAACAAAAGTTTACAGAATACTCATGGACCTTCACAAGAAAAAGACTGATAACCCAGTTACAAAATAGGCAAAAGAATTTTCACAGAGGAAGATATTTGAATAGCAAACAGACACATGATGAAATGCTCCAAATCACTGGCAATAAGAGAGATGCAGATCAAAACCACAGCGAGGTACCATCTCACTCCAGTAAGAGAGGCAAACTTTAACAGGGCAGCAAGTAATAGATGTTGGAGAGGATGCAGTGAGAAAGGAACTCAGACATTGTTGGTGGGATTGCAAAATGGTGCAACCATTCTGGAAGGCAGTTTGGCGCTTCCTTAAAAAGCTGAGCATAGAAATTCCATACGACCCAGCTATTCCACTACTTGGAATATATCCTGAGGATATGAGAACTGAGGCACAAACTGAGATTTGTACACCAATGTTCATAGCAGCACTTTTCACCATTGCAAGAACATGGAAACAGCCCAAATGTCTAACCACAAACTAATGAACTGAGAAATTATGGTACATTCACACAATGGAATACTATGCAGAATGCAGGAGTAATAACTTTGTAAATTATTACCTAACTTGGGAGGGACCGGAGAACATTATGCTTAGTGAACTAACCCAGTCATATAAGGATAAATATTGTATAAAACCGTTATTGTAGAATGAGTATAAGCACCCAGGAGGGGCGAGAGAGGCTAGAAGCAGAGGGATGTGATTGTGCAGGGGGATGAGGGGATTAATCATTGGGTTGTACAATTTGTTGGGGGACGGGTGAGGGAAATTGAAAGAATTTGTTCAAATTTGTATTTGAATTTTGTAAATAAACTAGTTGTTGTTGTTGTTGCTATGTGCCATCGAGTCATTTGTGACTCATAGTGACCCTATGTACAACAGCCCTAAACCCTGCTCTATCCTGTGCCAATCGCACTGCCTCTGACACACCCATCCCGATTACCCCAGTCACTGAATCAATCCACCTCATAGAGGGTCTTCCCCTCCTGCGCCGTCCCTCCACTCTAGAAAAATAAAAAAAATTTTTTTAAAAAATACTAATTTGGAAAGGTCCCTGACTACTGACTTCCCAGTGCAGTACAGCTACTGATCTCCTGACTGCTAACACCAAGTGTATTGATGGTGGATCCTAGTAAGACGAAGGTATTGACAGTCTCAATCTTTTCTCCATCTATCCCTCACTGGTGAAGACTTATATTCTTGACATTGAGATGCAATCCATATTGAAGGCTGCAGTGTCTGACTTTCTGCAACAAGTGCTTCAAGTCCTCCTCACTTTCAGCAAGCAAGATTTTGACATTTGTATATGTTACAGATGAGTCTTCCTCCAATCCTGACACTACCTTCTTCATAGAGTCCAGTTTCTCCTATAATCTTCTCATGTAGATTACATAGATATGGAGCAAAGATACAACTCAGACACATGCCTTTCCTAATTTTAAACCATACAGTGTTTCTTTCTTCTGTTCAGACAGCAGCCTCTTAGTCTAGATATAGATTTTGCAAGAGTAAAATTCAGTGTTTTTAAATGCCCATTCTCGGTGTTGACAGGAAGCCAACAGTTAATTCTCCACTGTTACTCCCAATATGGGGACTACAAACAGAGGACTTCCACTGTGAGCTCAAGCTGTCGGAAGGGCTCTGCTCCTGCAGAGTCTCTAGGGAAAGGTCCTTACTCAATTCTTCCACATTCCTTGGCCTCAGGTATTCCTGGGCTTGTGGTTCCATCACTCCAATCCCTGCCCGTCTTCACACAGCCATCACACCTATATCACTCACTCTGAGGTATGAAGTGTAAGTGAGCGTTCAAGAGGGAACAATCACTAACCAAAGAACACCGCTCATCTGAAGCACATATAAACACCCTAAAGGAAAGGTGGCTGCTATTGAAAGTCAAGATCAGTGTGCAGAATCTGACAATGGCTCCTGTGAAGCTTCCACCTACCCCAACCCCAACACTGGAGGGGTCTCTGTGAACATTGGAAGTTCCTGTGTGAACCTGTAATCTCTCCCTCACCAGGAGCCCCTGTGTAGACCTGTCATCTCCTCCAGTACTTGAGATTCCCCTGTATGGACCCGTCATCTCCCCCCAGAACTGGGAGCCCCTGTGTGGACCTGTCATCCACCCCCAAGTACTGGGAACCCTTGTGTGGACCTGTCGTCTCCCCCCTGCCCCCAGCACTGGGAGCCCCTGTGTGGACCTGTCATCTCCTCCAGCACTGAGATCCCCTGTGTGGACCTGTCATCTCCCCCAGTACTGGGAACCCCTGGGTGGATCTGTCATCTCCCCCCAGCACTGAGATCCCCTTTGTAGACCTGTCATCTCTCCTCCCCCCCCAGCACTGGGAGGCCCTGTGTGGACCTGTCATCTCCCCCAGTACTGGGAACCTCTGGGTGGATCTGTCATCTTCCCCCAGAAC
>NW_006399879.1:8727641-8752027 GCF_000299155.1 Elephantulus edwardii | reverse complement strand
TGAGATCCCCTTTGTAGACCTGTCATCTCTCCTCCCCCCAGCACTGGGAGCCCCTGTGTGGATCTGTCATCTCCCCAAGCACCACAGACCCCTGGGAGGAGCTGTTTCCCACCTCCTCCAGCTCTGGGGACTCCTCCATTGGTTTCTGCTCCAAAGGAAGAGCACCCTGGCGTGGGTCTGAAAGCTGGCACCCTGCCCGCTCCTACCAAATGAGCCTGGTCCAGGGCTTCCTTCCTGTAGTCCAGCTCCTCTTCCAGGTAGCCCTTCTGTCGGCTGAACAGGTCCTGCAAAGAAGAGGCTGTAACAGTGTGGTCTTCAGGGTCAGCACACCCATCCTGGCAGAGCGCACTCACCCACCAGGGGCCCAGGTGAGTGGGAACCTGGGGTCTCCTGCTACTGCTTGTGGTCCCCAAACAGGAGCCACTCAGCCGGGAGCTGCCTCCCTGACCATGCCTGGCTGCTCACAGGGCTGACTGTCCGTGAGACCTGAGTGCCCACGGGCCTGGCTGTGCACAGGGCATGACTGTCCACAGGGTCTGACTGTTCATGGGGCCTAACTGTCCACAAGAGCTACCTGTCCATGGGATCTGACTGTCCACAAGGCCTGGCTGTCCATGGGGTCTGTCTGTACATGAGACATAGATATGAGGCTGGCATCCTCCTCTTCGGTGGATGACCACAGTGACCTTGATGTCCAAGACAATTTCACAGACACCCTCTGGATTCCTCTCACTTTGTCAAACTCTGAACTCAGCTTCAGTCATGTCTACATTCAGTATGAAATATCTCCGCCCCTGTCAGTCCTCAGTCACCTCCTGACGCCACTGGGTCATCTCCTGATTATCTCCCCTCTTGATGTCCCTGGACACCCCCTGATGACCCCGTGCCATTTCCTGATGCCCTCACATCATCTCCAGATCAGTTCACCTCCTGACACCCTCGAGTCACCTCCCAATACCCCTGGGTCACCTTCCGATGCTCCAAAGTCACCTTCTGATGTCCCCAGGTCACCTCTTAACACGCCCCCAAGTCACCTCGCAATGTTCCTGGTCATCTGATGCTGTCATGCCATCTCCTGGTTATCTTCATTCCTGACACCCCTGGTCACCTACTAACACTCCTGGGTCACATCTTGAAACCCCAGGTCATCTCTTTTTGATACCCCTGATCACGCCCCAATACCTCCAGATAATCTCCTAAGACTTCCCGATTATCTCCCCTCCTGACACTCTGAGGTCACTCCCTGACACCCCACATCACCTCCAGATGCCACAAGGTCACCCTTGACATCCTCAGTTACCTCTGACACCCTCAGATAATTTCCAAGCACCCTCTGATTATCTCCCCTTCTGACACCCCCTGATCACCTTCTGATGATCATCTCCTGAGACCCCCCAGATCACTCCCTGGCACCACAGGTTACCCCCTGCCACTGCCACATCATCTCCTGACACCTCAGATCACCCCTTAACACCCTTGGTTATCCTGTGATACCCCAGATTACTCCTGACACTGCCATGTCACCCCTTGACATCCCCAGATCTCTCCCTGACACCCAAGGTCACCCTCTGACCCCAGGTCACTCCTGACACTACCATGTCACCTCCTTATGCCCCAGGTCACACCTTGACATCCCCAGATCACCTCCTGACCCTAGGTCACTCCTGATGGTACCATGTCACCTCCTGACACCTCAGGTCACCCCTGTCATGCCCACATCCGGGGGGTCCTGTAAGCATGATTGTTCTGAAGTGGATCTCTTTCACTGGAGGAGACAGAGGGCTTGGGAGGACCAGTCCTTGCTGCTGTCTCTGGGGGCTGACAGGAGGGTTGCGACAGGCTGCTGGCTCTAGCTCTCACTGCTTCTGGACCTCACACAGATCCCGCTGCCCAGAAAATCCGTCCTCCCTCACCTCCCACTTTTACTGGGAGCCTTGTGATGGGCTGTGACGTCTCCAGAACCTTCTCCCCTGGGCAGCTTCCTTGATGCCCTGGGTAGGTAAGCACCCTCTGCTCAGTCTGAGAGTGAGTGACCCACTGCCAGTACCAGGTATGTCCAGCCCGTGCCCAGAGGGTCTAGTCTCGCCTCTGCCCCTCCATCATCTGCCTGCACTGGTGGGTTCGGCTTCCACCTCTCAGACCCTTGCCCCCAGTGTGGAGCTGCCTGTGGTGGGAATCGTGCCCATGTGCTCCTGAAGCATGGTCCTGGCTGCTGACCACTGAGCAGAACTTCACAAGGACAGTCACTTGGAGCGGCCCAGGGCAGAGACTAACAGAGAGCCCTGCACAGAGAGGAGGCGGCTGACTTCCTAGCTGGGTCTCTGGCTGCTCCATCAGGGATTCATTCCTCGTCCACCCAAGAAACTACGATCCCACCCCACCCAGAAGAGACTTTGGGACCCTCTCCCACCTCAGAGGCGACCTCATGACCCCACTCTTATCCCAGCAGGGTCTTTGTACCCTCCCTCCTCTTTGAAAGGATGTTCTGACCCTTACCTCATCTCAGAAGGTATTCTTATGACATTCTCCCACCCCAGAAGGGACCTTCTCATTCTCCCCACCTCAAAAGGGACATTCTGACCCCCACCCTATTCCAGAAAGGACCTTCGGATCCCACCTCACCTCAGAAGGGACCCTCTGACACCCACCCCCGCCCCAGAAGGGACCCTCTGACCCCATCCCATCTCAAGAGGGACCCTCCAATCCTACCTCACCTCAGTAGGAGGCTTCTACCCTCATCCCATAAGGGCCCTTCTGACATCCCCCACCACCACCCCAGAAAGGGACCTCCTGATCCTTCCCCACCTCGGAAGGGCCGTTCGGAGCCCCTTCTGCCCGGAAAGGATCCTCGTCCCACCCCACCCCTGTGTTCTGTCTAGGAAGGGATTCCAGGCCCCTCCCACAAGGCCTCACCTTCTCCTTCTCCAGGTCCACCATCCTCTGGGCCAGGGCAGCTTCTGTGCCTTCCATCTGCTTCAACCACTGGAACACAGTGTGCAGGTGCAGAGGGTGAGGCTGGTGCCTGGAGGGGCGGCAGGTGGGCTGTGACGCACGTCAGCATTGCACAGGTGGGTGGTGATGTCATCAGGAGGCCCGGGTGTGAGGCGTGTGAGGCACCGAGGGTGTGGATGTGAGCCTCTGAGAGCCCAAGTGAGGGGCAGACCTGCGCTGAGTCCTTGTCCTCCCACCCACATGGGCAAGCCAGCATAGCCACACCACACATCATGAAGAAGCCTGAGTGCCCAGCACCTCCAAAACCACCACCTGCCCCGGCTCATGGCTCGAGAACCTGCCCTTGGACAGCCCAGGCCAACAGCCAGCAGAGAGGATCCCAGAGCTGCAGGCAGGTCTGTATACACCACACACACGGAATCTGAGTGAGGACGTGAGAGCACATTCCGGACTGCAGAGGGGCTGCAAGGCTGTGGAGGCAGGTACAGGAGACAGTGTGCACCTGGAGGGGCCAGGACAGGTGGCATGCATCTGCAGGGCAGGCAGGTGGCATGCACACCTGTAGGTACAGGTACAAGTGTGGTGCACACCTGTTGTGGAGCTAGTCTAGGAAAGGCAGGCACCTGTGAGGGACGGGTAAGGGTAGGTACATGTCTGCAGAACATGAACAGGTTGGATTCATACCCGTGTTTCTGCAGGGCAGATACAAGTTGGGTGCACACATACCTACAGGGGGAACAAGTCTGGGAGGTCCATGCATTTGTGAGGAGTAAGTGAGGGTGAGTGTGCATCTTCAAGGGGTAGATAAAGGTGGGAGTTCATCTGTGAGGTGAACAAATCTGGAAAATGTCCACAGCAATAAGGCTGATACAGGTGAGATGCACACCTACAGCGTCAGGTGTGGTGGCGAAGGCTCATCCTTGCTGTGAGTGTGGGACAGAGGGTCAGTGCATGGTGATGGGCAGGTCTCTGAAGGGCAGGTGTGTCGGTGTGTCTTCACACCTACATATCTGGACACGCATATCTGGAGGGAAAATCCATGGACTAGGCCACTAGCTCCTATGTCTGCCAGCTCAGATCATGTCAGAATGATTGTCAGTCTGCTTCCTGCTAAATCCACAGACACATCCCAGCCTGCACCCTGACCTCAGTGGGCTGACCTGCTGACCTGGCCTTCCCTGTCCTCCTGCTTCCCTGCCTCAGCCTCATCTGTCCTCCCATCTGCAGTTTCCAGGCTCTGTGATACCTCTCTGCTCCTCTCCTGGACCTCCACCCCTGTAGGACTCTACTGAGTGCCCTCGTAACTCCTCCCTCCGTCCCCGCCAAGGCCTTCTGCCTTCCGCCTGGTGAGTTCTCTCACTAACACTGCTTTCACCCTAGCCCCATCCGCACTCTCCTCTCCAAGGATACCTCCTGTCCAGAGGGCCAGGCCCCTGCACTCACCCTCCCCTTGAGCTCCGGCTGGTGATGGACCCCACACTGTATTCCACAGGACCTGCAACCAGGCCGCACCAGAGCTGCCCTTCTGCCCAAGCCCAGGCCCACTGGAGCCAAGTGCTCGGATGCAGGCCCTCTCCGGGAGGCTGACCTCTGCGCCCATGGGCCAGTGGCTTCTGGAGTCTCTGTCCCCTGGGTCAACCACAGGGCATTCACCGGCGGGTCAGGGGTACACGGCCCACGAAAGGCATGCCCAAGGCGGGTAAGGAGGAATCAGGCACCTGCCCTGCCCCCTTGGTCTTTCTGGGGAGACCTGTGAATGGTGAGGGGGCCCTAGTGGCAGTGAATATGGAGTTTAGCTGTTGACCCAAAGGCCACACCTTTCTCTGGTATGAGTGCACCAGAGGGTCTGCAGAAGAAAGACGGGCGGTCCCCTTCTGTGTGATTTACAGCCTGAAAGGCGCCAAGGGCAGCTGCAGTTGTGTCCAAACTGAAAACAAAGCATTTTAGCCTTCTGCGTAGGGTGCAGGCTGCCTCCCATCTGGCAGCTCAGGGCATCTCTGAGCCTCCCTGTCCTCTCTTGGGATTCCTTGAGACCAAATTCTCTGTTTGGGGGTGCCTTGTGTCCAATGACGCTGCCTAAAAGAGGGAGGACATTCATTTAAGGCTGGAACATTGCATGGCATCTCAGCCTGAGAAACGATAGAGACGAATGATCAACTCCCTGCACGGTTCAGGCCTCAGGCTCTGCCTGGTGGGGCTCTTGGAAAAGCCACACGTGAGCTGGTCTGAGTGACAACTGGAGGATAGCGATGTGGCTGATGGAACCCGACAGGACGGTGAGATTTTGTGTTCTGCTATGTGAGGGTACAAAGTTCACCTACACTTCTCCAGATGCTGCCACACAAGGATAACTTTCAATAAATGTGGTAAAGTGTTTCTAGTTGAGACTGAAGCCTCAGCGGGGGGAGGTCCCACGTGGCTGGCGTCCATCTGTGAGCAGACCAGCTCTGGGGACCAGCTGCCCCATCAGCCAGGACAGTTCAGGCTCCACACTGATGGCCGAGTCCCCAGAAGCTACTTGGTCCTGGAGAACTAAGCAGTGAGTCCTTCTCATAGGTAAGTGCTCCCAGGGACCTCGCTGGCCTTTCCTCCCCCGAGGCCTCGCCACTGGCCCTAAGCATGAGCTGGAGTGTGGTGTGGACCAAAGCGCTGAGGGCAGTGGGTGCCTGCAGTCCAGGGCAGTCTGACAGGACCCTCCAGTCATTGAAGAGTGGACACCAAGTCCCTCCACCTGGGGTCAGGGCACAGGAAGGGTCAGCCTCAGAGACTGAGGGCCATGGGACAGGGGTTGCTGTAAGTCCTACCCAGTACAACGACAGCAAGGTGTGCTGACCCACCAGGGAAGTCTCTAAAAGCAGCCAAAGATGATAGCAGCTGGCAGTGCTGACCAAGGTGGGCAGAGACCAGCTTGGTGCAGGCAAGTCTCCCAGCCCAGTGAGCTCAGGCCAGCAGCCAACTGCTGAGGTCACCCGTGTGGGGGCTGGAGGGACCTGGGGCGCCTTACTGCGGTCCAGAACCCTCACCTGTGTTGGGGTGGGAGGAACAGACAGGCAGCTCTGGCTAGCAGGTGTGAGGCTCCTGCCACCTGGACCGTCGGGAGGCAGGCAGATGGCAGTGCCCGAACGCTCAGCCTGGCCATCTCACCATCCGACGCACTGCTGCCTCCTGCTTACCTGGCCACAGCCCTGCCCGGCAGCTCTGCGAAGCAGGCATCACCCAGGTGCTGTGAGCACACTTCGTCCCAGTCCACCTTAGGGGAGGACCCACCCAGATCCCAGGCAGGGCCTTCTCTGTAGGCGGGGCTGGACTTGGGGTCTCTGCTTTTACTGTCTGAGCATTCCCATGTAGCTCCTCGGGTGGGAAGCAGCTTTTCCAGATGTGAACCATGCACCAGGTGCTGCCCCCCTGCTAACACTCCACCTGCCAGGTGTGTGAGCACCCCCATGCACCTGAGGAAGGGAACGTCCAGGGCAAGTGGCCAAGGTCAGGCAGCCTGGACCCCACATGAGCACAAGTGACCATAAGCTCCAGGCAGCACTGGCTGGGCCAGGAGGAGACAGGCATCTGGGGAAGAACCCCAGTTAAGAAAGGCCCAACTTGACAGCCTCAAGGGCTCTTTCAGCCAGTGTTCTCAGAGCCACCAGGGAGGGAAGATTAACCAGACCGACCACTGCCAAAGCAGGATGTTGCCTTAAGAAGACGCTGATATGTGACCTGCTGCTTCAAAGTTACAACAGGTTATCAGCTCCAGGAAGGAGCTGCACCCAGGAGAGGACACACACTTGATGATTAAGAACAGGGAACAGATCTCCATAAAGGCTCTGGCCAGTTCCTTGGGACAGACACACACACAGAGGAGAAGGGAACTCTATCTCGGACACCTGGTCTGTTCCCTCAGAGAGAAACATCCCTTCTTTGTACAGGCCCCGCTGTGCACTAACACCGACAGTCACACCGACAGTCAGAGGAAGCTCTTTACACTGCACCTTAAAGCAAGGGGCTCCCTGTATCAGGCCGAAGTCTCACGTGGACACCCTGCAGGGACTCCCCACACCAGGACTAGGTGAGGCATTTTCTCTCTGCGAAGATGCTCTGTCTGGTCCTTTTACTTTATCTCTCTCTGTTGTTGGAACACCATTTATTGTCTAGACATTTCTAGTTCATAACTCTTTGTAGGAACTCAGTGAAGTTATTAGGTGTTCTCATTTGAAATGAAGCTTTACTCTCTTCACTGTACCCCCTCAGCAATGTCTCATTGCTGTGGCTTACTTCCACAGGAGGGTCTGCAGCTTCCTGACCTGACAGAGGCAGCACACCTCCGACAGACAGGAAGAAGTCAGCACCTTCCCGGGCACAGCACTCGAGAACTGAGCCGCACGCACCACCATTACGTGTCTGTTGGGAAAACAAGCCCAGAAGATCCAGTGGAAACGCTCAGAAGAAAGGCGGGAGGAGAGGGGCGCCTCCAGCACGGCCCTCAGCACCTCCAGCGCCCGGGGGAGCACCGCCCAGCACCAGCCAGGCTGGCCTGCCCACATCCAGGTGCTACGGTGGGGTCAGGCCACTGCGGTCATCGTGGCGCAATCGTGGACCACATTTCTGGGAAACATCATGAACATTCTTGTCATTTGGCAAAACAAGTCTGGATTTGGAACCTACCCTTGGAAGGCATTTAAGATGTAGCTAGAAATAGGTAAATGTGCAAGCTCCCCCCAAGCAGTGGCAGATAGTGGAGACACCTTGCCACCAAGAGGCGAGGAGCGCGGGTCTCCCCACAGGGGGACATGGAGGACGGGGGAACAGTATACACCACTGTGAACAGTGTGGGTGTGTGCTCATCCATGTAAACAAATGGGTGGGAGAAACACACGGTGCCTCAGGTGTGTCTGAACACCCTCCCATGGCCCCTGAGGAGTCTGTGGGACGAGTCTCTCCAGCCAGAGCCCAGATGACCAAGCACATGCAGGTACAAACCCAGAGTCACCAGGACACATGCACCAACAGGAAGACACCCATGCAGCTTCTAGATGGGGCTGGACACAGGGTGGGACAGACAGAGAGACGGCAGCACTCATGGTCCCTGTGCAGGAATATATGGAGGGACGGGGCACAGGCAGGCCTGCATATGCTCTCTGTGTGGACCTTGGCAAGGGGACAGGGGACATGGACAGACGATGGCCTCCATAGGGTCTCTATGTATGGCTGGGGGCAGGGGCAGGGCATAGACAGTCTCTGTGTGGGGTTGGGCTCAGGGGAGGAGCATGGACAGATAACACCCAGCTGTCTCCATAGGGGGCTGGGCATGAGGATGGGGACACAGACAGACAATGCCCCGTGGTCTCTGTGTGGATAGAGAGGGCACAGACACACGGGGGTAGACAGACAATGGACTATGGCCTCTGTGTAGACAGACAGGGGCACAGACACACGGGGGTAGACAGACAATGGCCTGTGGCCTCTGTGTAGACAGACAGAGGCACAGACACACTGAGGTAGACAGACAATGCCCCGTGGTCTCTGTGTGGATAGAGAGGGCACAGACACACGGGGGTAGACAGACAATGGACTATGGCCTCTGTAAGGAAGGACAGGGGCACAGACACACGGGGATAGACAGACAATGCCCCGTCGTCTCTGTGTGGATAGAGAGGGAAAGAGACACACTGGGGTAGACAGACAATGGCCTGTGGCCTCTGTGTAGACAGACAGGGGCACAGACACACTGAGGTAGACAATGTCCCGTGGCCTCTGTGAGGAAGGACAGGGGCACAGACATACTGGGGTAGACAATGCCCCGTGGCCTCTGTGTGAACAGACAGGGACACCGACACACTGGGGTAGACAGACAATGGACCGTGGCATCTGTGAGGACGGAGAGGGGCACAGACACACTGGGCTCTACCTTCTCGCACAGGGCCAGCACTGTCCCAGCCTGGATGATGGCCACCTGCTCGTCATTTCTCAGATTCTACAACGAAAATGGCGTTTTAGGTTGGACGCCAGAGCATGTGCAGTCAGGCACTGGACATGTGGCTCTAAGACCAGCTCAATTCAGGGGTGAATCAGAAGTGCGGGTTATACCACAGTCCCCCCACTGAGGTAGTCTGGGTCCAAAACCCACTTCTGAGGGACAAGGCCCACCCCCCACTGGGTCACAGCCAGACAAAGCATCACAGTGCTGAGGGAACTCTCCAAACAGAGAGGTCAACCGAAGAAGCCACACACAGCACAGCGGGTCAGACGACACGGAACCGGAGACAGCGCACATAGTTACCCGGTTATCACCAAGGATATCTAACTTCTTCATGAGTTCAGACACATTCAGATCCTGGAAGAAATGCCAGCACTCACTGTGGGGCCACCAGGACCGGGCCCAATGCACCTGCCCTTCAGGAGCACACCTCCTCATGGCCTGCACCTCATCTGCCCCATGAGCACACCTCATCCTCACCTGCCCCTCGGGACAATTCTCAGCCTCACTTGTCCCTCCAGAGCTCTCCTCCCCCTCACTTGCCCCTGGCCCTCAGGAGCATGCGCACCTCACCTGTCCCTGTGGAGGTCGCCTCCCCCTGCCCTGGCCCTATCTTCACCTGCCTCTCTGGAGTACACCTCATGTTCACCTGCCCCAGGGGATCACTCCTCACCCTTACCTGCCCTCCAGGACACCTCAAGCTCATCTGCCTCAGGGGATCACTCCTCACCCTCACCTGGCCCTGTGGAGCAGCACCTTCACCCCCCCTTCCTCTGCCTCAGCTATCCTCTGTACTGGAAGAGTTCATCAATGTGATGGCCAAGATCACATCAACACAAACACTGCTTCACTACCCTTCTATGCATCTACCCTGGGATTCTCAGGGAGGACGGGCCTTCAGGAGTCTAGAGGGACCCAGCACAATGCAGCCACTTTGTGGTGTAATTGTTGCTGCTCAAATTCGCAGATGAAAAGACTGACGTGCAGAGAGGACTAGAGCTAAGACTTGGGCTGGGATTTGCACTTAGGGCTGCATTTGGGGCCTCTCTGCTTTTTTCTAACACTTGGGACCTTGAGCAAATAAACAGCTAGAACTCCAAATGGGATGGAGGGGTGGGGTGGGAGTCCCTCTAAAACCAGCTCAGTCAGGTACACAGTGCAGCCCTCATGCCCAGACTGGCATCTGCCTAGGGACCCACCCCAGCACGCTACCTTCACTCCTTCCTGATGACAGAACAGCTGGAGGGCACTGCCGCTGACCTCAGGGAAGGCGGCGATACGGAGGTTAAAGGCTGGAGACCTCCGCTCTCTCTCCTGGGGAAAGACGCGGTTGAAGAACAGAACTTCATTGGCTTGCTCACCATTTGCCACTTCCCACCTTACTTAGCACAAGTCTACAGCTCCAGGTGATGAGGCGTTACTACAGAGTGCATGCCCAGGAGACGCCACGACGCTCCCACGCCTCCCACAACCTGAGTCTGAGGGAGGCTGACACCACGACACTTCCACACCTCTCATGACCTGAGCCCGTGGGAGGCTGATGCCACGACACTTCCACTCCTCCAATGATCGGAGCCTGTGGGAGGCTGACACCACACTTCCCATGACCTGAGCCTGCGGGAGGCTGACGCCACGAAGCTCCCATGCCTCCCACGACCTGAGCATGCAGGAGGCTGACGTCACGATGCTTCCACACCTCCCATGATCGGAGCCTGTGGGAGGAGGATGCCACAACGCTCCCACGCCTCCCATGACCTGAGCCACGATACTCCCACGATGTTTCCACGCCTCCCACGACCTAAACCTATGGGAGGCTGACGCCACAATGCTTCCATGCCTCCCACGACCTGAACCTCCAGGAGGCTGATGGGTAAACCTGGGATAGCTGTGCAGTAACCAAGCCATGATGGTAACAGCACAAGGCCAGAACTTCACAGCCGTGTGGCAGGCACCAAACGACCCACTGTTTTGTGGGCAGAGATGGGCCAAGGCTCCCACCAGCAAGAAGCATGGAGGACTCAGACCACATGTTCTTTTAAGATAGTCTGCCAACTCTATTTGCAATGCTTCTATGCTCACTAACTTGCCCAGGTGTGCCAGGGTTGGCAAACAGCCAAGTTCTCAACTACTGTCTGAAGGCTGGAGGATTGGAGATGTTTGGAGACACCGCAGAATAAAGGTTTCATGGTCTACTTAAAAAAAACAGTGATGAGAATGCAGGTAGGCTAGGGGCCTAACTAGGAGGGTATCTCTGCACTGCGGGACGGCCGAGTCAGAGCTGCCTGGCTAGCAACAGGCAAGTCCGTCAGGGACCACTTCACTCCTGTCTGAGACTTAGTCACACCACCTCACCCACGAAGGAAGCTCAGCATCTCCCATTTCAAAGGACGGCCGTCCAGCTGCTACAGAACTAAGTCCAAAGTGGGGCAGCTGACTGACCATACACAGCAGTGCATTTCCACGAAGGACAGAGCATCTGGTCACCGAGAGATTAAGCACAATCCTAGAAGTGCCTGTGTCCTGTGAAGACTCGACCTGACACTCCCAGAGTTGATGGAACAGCCTTGAAGGCCAGGCCAGTGAGTGAGCAGACCTTTACTGCACACCTTCAATCGCCTTCAAGTCTTTGACTCTAACTGCCCCTGGGCAGGTCACAGAGCCAGCAGGATGCTCAGACCACTCCTGCAGGGCCACCTAACCAACTGGCTGCTTTCCCTTTGCTGGCCACAGGACAACAGGGTCATGCAGGTCACAAGGTGGCCTCGGTGGGCTGGAGGAAGGTGGAGACACAGGCCAGCTAGGCTCCACCCACCTCTGGCCTGGTGGGGGACAAACTCTGGAGAGGAGGCCAACCTACACCAGGCAAGGGTAGACTCTCACAGAGGCTCTGTCCACACAGGGCCCCACCTGTACTGCCTCGTTAACCAAAGGTCTCCACATTAAAGATGACAGAATTAAAGGTGGATGGGACATAGATTTGGAAGGAACTTAGTTCAATCAGAAACAAGGTTTCTAAAGATTCTTTTCTGAAGCTGGGGTCTTGAAACTTTAAAAGTAGCCACTGGTCTCCTGTCTTGGGAACAAAACAGAGCATGAAGGAAAGCAAAGACTCAGAAGAAACTTTTCCAAAGGACTGACAGACCACGGAACCACCACAGCCTGCGTGACCAGGGACCACCAGAGGACTGACACACCACAGAACCACAGCCTGTGTGACCGGGGATGACCAGAACACTGACAGACCACTGAACCACAGCCTGGGTGACCGGGGACAACCAGGGGACTGACAGACCATGGAAACCACAGCCTGTGTGTCCTGACACCTGAGACCAGCAGAACTAGTTGGTGCAAACCCCTCAGAAAGCTGAGCTCACAGCAAAGGGCCCCAGACAGAGCCAGAGGAAGGTGTAGACAAGACTGGATAAATTCACATGGCAGAGACAGTGGACCCCTGAGCCTGACACTGTGCCTCTGTTCAACCAGGAACTGACACCATTTCCAGAGACCAGCTCGCGGCTAAGATAGGCCACAGAGTTAACAAAGACACCAGACAGAAACTGAGTTTCCGAACACAAGATCAGAAAGACAACTTTTGCCCAGAAGTGACCATAGGAGACAACTAGGGGTAGAAGAGCTATATAAGAGGTTTTGGGGACCCCCAACTAGCAGTAGTGATAGTGCTGCACACTGTGGGGAACACAGCCAATTCATGGAACACCAGGCACAAACTCCCCAACAGGAAGTGAAGTAACTTCGTGGACCTTCCTCAGAGGAGAAAGAGAGACTCTAGCTCCAACTAGGACAGGAACCAGCACTGGAGCAAGGTAACACGGCTCTGATGGAGCATGGCGATCCCTCCAGTGATGGGAGACCCTCCCCCAGAGAACGAAGAGTTCTGGCAGCATCAATAAAACCCACAGTTCCCCCTCACATGAGAGGTCCTGAGGAGGGGTCAGGCCATGGCCCAGCCATAGACAATGCAGGAGGTGCCGTCTCAGGTCAGGTGTAAACTGTCTTACGTGAAGCGGGCAGGGGAGGAAAGCAGGGACTGCAAACTGCAAAGGTGGGGTTCTGCTCCCAGGGTTCTGAGCATGCAGGTCTCAGCCGAAAAAGAGCAGAGCTGCATCTACAGGGGCCATGAAAGCTAGCCACAAGCTGAGCAAAGTGCTGAATGGTGTGACACTTAAACAGGAAAGAAATGGTAACAAAGTAACATGGCAATGTGACACCAGCCATATACTGCAGTGGAGGTGGAAAGCTGCCCACCCTGCTGCCACGGACGCAGCTGCCCCAGACACGGCTGCCCTGGACACAGCTGCCCACCTGCGCAGCACCATCTCCATCCACACAGACAGCTCTCAGGGGACAGAGGACTATTCTGTCCAACCTCACGGCGAGGCCACACAGCCTGCTTTTCCTGTCTGCCTGTCTGGACTCGCCTGTGCTGACCTCGGAGGCAAGGGCCACCCCAGCACTGCCACGTTATGAGCCAGGCTGGCCTGGCACCTCTCCTGTCTCAAGGCGGCGCTGCGGTCAGGCTGAGGGGTGTGTTATGACGTGTACAGTGCTCCTGGCACACTTGGCAGACGCACCGGGAACTACACATGCAGGAGAGAAGTAGTTATGGGAATGAACACAAAGAAAAAAGGCAAAACATTGCAAAAACAAATCATTTTATTAAGTGCAAAACAAGCTGTCGGCAATAAATATATGAGCTCTGGTTCACGTCCACGGACTCGGGCGAGCGTTTCCTCCGAAGGTTTTAAGGCAGTGGAATTACTCTGAACACACAAGTTTAAAAGGAGAAACGAACGCGTCCCTTCACACATGCCTGGGCGCACGGGCGTCACATGAATTTCAGTTTGGGTTCAAAGAGAATGTCGGCCCCATTGGGGAGCTTACAACAGAGAGAGTCTCTTACTTCCAGCTCCAGCACGCGGAACTCGAGCAGCTCGTTCTGGTCCTTGGCGTCCTGCATCTCATCCTTCAGATGGCTCTCCTCCACCTCCAGCCTGTAGATCTAGAGCAAAGACAGCTCTGGTCAGCAGATGGCCATCTGGAGGGTGGACAGAGGATATGGGACGAGTCATTGGGCGATGACCTGTTGCCCCAAGCCTGGAGGGTGGGACAGTGAGGCCAGAGCTGGGCATCCTGGTCTGCTGTCGATCCCTCCTCAGGCCAGTCCAGCAGGCTCTCATTGTGCAGCCTCATGTCCACGTTCTCTCCTTCCCAAAGTACCCCTAGCCATGTAGACGGGTCCTGGGCCTGGACACGGAGACCCCAGAGAGTCCTTGAGTCCTCCCTGCCCAGCCTCTGTGATGATGTTTACAGCGCTGATTTAGTCCAGTGGGGGGGGGGGGGTCTGTAAGCTCTGACCTGTGATCCACCTGGAAGAGGGGGGAGGGTCCCAGACCTCAGGATGGGGGACACAGAGGACAGTTTGCTGTGTCACCACAGCAGGGGAGGGCTCCTGGAATTGAGCAGGTGGGGCAGTGACTGTCCCGACCCCACATCTAGCATGTGCTAAGGGCACGGCGGTGGGGGCTCAGCAGTTAGTGCCGACAGGGGCCAGATGCCCTCCTAGAGCCTCAGGGTCAGTGAAGCTGGACCTCTATTTTTGACAAGCAGAACCCCAACCTGAGTAAAGCCACCCCAGCTCCACTTTGGGGTGCAGACAGCAGGTGAGGTGCTTCTGTGGGATGTACTGAAGAAAGAGCTAAAGGGCCAGTAAGAGGACTGGGGGTTGTGGGGCCAGCAGGCGTGAACACAGGAGGGCAGGGGTATTCACAGGGTGGTTGTTGTTGGGTGCCACTACTGAAGACTTCACAGGGTAGGAGACCTTAAAAACCATATGGGGCTACAAATACATTACCAGCAAACATACTGGAAAATCTTCAGATGAGAAAAAAGAGCAAGGGGCTGCCTGTGGGACACAACCACAGGTCCTTGGGCTGACTGGCATCTCACTTACGCTCTACTGAAAGAGCCACAGGTCCTTGGCTGACCAGTCTCTCACACTGCCTACTCCCCTGAGGACAGAGTGGCCCTGCGCTGACCAGTCCTCAGACACTATCTACTTCATCAGGGACGGAGAGGCTCTGGCCTGACCAGCCTCTCACTCCCTAGTCCACCAGGGACAGAGGACTCAGGGCCCCCAAACACACAGAGTCTGACTATGACACTACCTGCAGGGGGCCGGAAAGGCTCTGTCCACTCTGGTTTTTCTGAGGACAGAGAGGACCATGGCTGAGATCACAAGGCCTGTCGCCCCATGAATGCTCAGTGGGCACAAGAGGCCAAGCCCTATCTTGGGGGATGTGAGGGGAGTGGGCAGTGTCCAGCGGGGCCCGGACTGTGGAGAGGGTGGTTATGTCCAGCTGGGCGCTGATGGAGGCCCATCTTGGGGATGTGAGGGGTGTGAGCAGTATGTTCAGCTGGGCCTGACTTGAGCCTTATCTTAGGGATGTGACCATGGGAGTGGCAAGTATGTCCAGCTAGACCTTGCCTGGGTCCCATCTCGGGTATGTGAGGGGAGTGGGCAGTATTTCCAACTGGGCCTTACCTCAGGGCATGTGAGGGGAGTAAGTAATGTGTCTGGCTGGGCTCTACCTGGGCCCCATCTCGGGGATGGGAGGGGAGTGAATGGTGTGTCCAACTGGTCCCACCTCAGGGCATGTGAGGGGGAGTGGGTGGTGAATCCACCTGGGCCCTCCCTGAGGTTCTGGGCCTATTCCCTGTGGGTGGTGTGTCTAGCTGGGTCTTCCCAGGGGTGCTAGGCCTGGCCACTGTGGGTGGTGTGTCCAGCTGGGCTCTGCCTGGGGTGCTGGAGCCTGGACCCTATCTCGGGATGTAGGTGGTGTGTCCAGCTGGGTCCTTCCTGGGGTGTTGGGCCTGGCCCTCTATGAGTGGTGTGTCCGGCTGGGCCCTCCCTGGGATGCTGGGCCCTGCCCTCTGAGTGGGGTGTCCAGCTGGGCTCCCGCTGGGCCTGGCCCTCTGTGTGGGGTGGTGCTGTCTTCACATACCTTTTCCAGCAAGTCCTGGTTTGTTCTAATGAGCAGCTGCTTTTCTTCAACCCACTTGGAATCCTGAGGAAAACACTCAACATGTTCACGCTGTTGACACAGCAGCCCAACAGCCAAGTGCAGGGCAGGGTCACGGCCACGATGCTCATGATGGCCACCACTCTGAGGAACTTCCAACCTCAAAGATGGGACCGGCCAACAGCTCCCCAGTACCCCAGAACTGTACAAAGCAGAGATGCGGCCCCCTGCTTCCTGGTGGGCACCCTGACACCCCGACAGGGAGCCCTGCTTCTACCCTGGGGTACACAGTCAACTCTCAAGGGCCACCCTGCCCTGTCTGTGCCCTTTGTCACCCAGGTGAGTTCTGGGGCTCAAACCCATGGCCTGGAGCACAGAGAGCTCAGGGAGGGAATCAGAGAGGGAAGACCCTTCCCAGGCATCTCCTCCAAGCTCTCAGCCTCCCCTTGGCCATGAAAGTGGGCTTCAGAACTGGATATCCCTGCAGCCCTGGCCAGCAAACTAAGAGCACCCAGCTCCCATTGCCTCACACAGCCAGGCTTTGGGGTAAGACTCCACGCAGGCAACACAGGGTCCTAAGGAGACAAACCTCTGCTGAGTGGTGGCCAGGCACTAGGTCTAGCGTGGGCGGCAAACATGAGGTGATACAGAGGTGGTCACAGTCCAAAAAGCGTGATCCAACAGAATGGAAAATTACCAAGCAATAGAGTTACTATTACATGCAAGCAAAGTCTTGCTGGAGATTATAAAAAACAGCCAGAACACCACATCAACAGAGAACTGACAGATGTGCAAGTGGGGTTTAGAAGAGGCTGTGGCACCAGGGATAACACTGCTGATGTCAGATGGATCTTGGCAAAAAGCAGGGAATACCAGCGAAATGTCCATTTGTGTTTTATTGACTATGCAAAGGCATTTGACTGTGTGTATCACAATAAATTATGGTTAATATTGAGAAAAACGGAATCCCAGAACATTTACTTGTGCTCACATGAAACCTGTACTTAGACCAAGAAGCTATTGGACAAACAGAGCAAGAGAATACCACACGGTTTAAAATTAAGAAAGGTGTGCCTCAGGGTTGTCTATTCTCACCATACCTATTCAGTCTGCATGGTGAGGAAATAAATGGAGAAGCCGGACTTCATAATGAAGAATATGGCATCAGGATTGGAAGGAGTATCATCGACAACTTGTGCTGTGCAGATGACATAACCTTGCTCACTAAAAGTGAAGAGGACTTAAAACACTTGTTATAGAAAATAAAAGACTACAGTATCCAATATGTATTACATCTCAACTTCAAAAAGCCAAAATTCCTTATCACTGGGCCAATAGGCAACATCATGATAGACTGCAGGGGTTGGGGGGTAGACTAAAACTGTCCATTATTTCATCTTGGATCCACAATAAATACCCTTGGTACCAGCAGTCAAGAAATTAAAAGATGTGTGGCATTGGGAAAAATCTTCTAGCAAGGACTTCTTCTAAAGTTCTGAAGAGCAATGATTTAAGCTTAAAGAGTAAGGTGTGCCTGATCCAAGCCATGGTCTTTTCAATTACTTGCTACGCATAGGAAAGTTGGACAGTAACTAAGGATGACAGAAGATGAGTCAATGCCTTTGCGCTGTGGTGTTGGAGAAGAGCACTGAATATCTATCTCATAGGTTGCTTAAAGAACAAACATCTGTCTTAGGAAAAGTGCAACCAGGTGCTCCTTGGAGGCAAGAATGGGAAAGCTTCATCTCAGATACTTTGGGCATGATGTTAGGAGGGGCCAGTAATTGGAAAAGACATCGTTGCTGGGAAAGGTGGAGGGTAAGAGAAAGAGGAAAAATATACACACTTAGGCTATAACTATCTAATTGTAATGGAATTCTAGCCTAGCTGCCTATATGCTAGTCCACACGTGTATATGCTTTTGTTCTATGAAGTATATATACTTGAATTCCAAGAAGAATGTGGCATAAGTGTCAGAGGAAGACTCATCAATAACCTGTGTCATGCAGATGGCAAGACCTTGCTTGCTCGAAGTGAGGAAAAGTTGAAGCACTTGCGGTAGAAGATCAAAGACTACAGCCTTCAATACGGATTGCATCTCAACATCTAGAAGACAAAAATCCTCACCAGTGGATCAATAGGCAGAATCATGGTAAATGGAAAAAAAGACTGAAATTGTCAGTTATTTCATCTTACTCAGATCCATAATCAACACCCTTGCTACCACCAGCAGTCAGGAGGTCAGGAGACATATTGCACGGGGCAAGTCTGCTGTCAGGGACCTCTCCAAATTACTAAAGAATATTGATGTCCATTTGATGACTAAGATGTGTGATTCAGATCATTGTCTTTTCAGTCGCTTGCTATGCATCTGAGAGTTGGACAATGAATAAAGATGACAGTTTTGAAGCCATCAATGAGTAATTGATGCCTTGAGCTGTGGTGTTGGGAGTACTGAAAACCCCACAGACTGCCAAAAGAGCGAACAGATGAGTCTTGGCAAAAGTGCAGCCAGAGTTCTCACAGGAGACAAGGATGACAAAGCTTCATCTCACATACTTAGGGCATGTTGCTAGGAAGAGCTATTCCTTGGAGATGAACATCATTTTTGGAAAGGTGGAGGGTCAACGAAAGAGAAGAAGACCCCACTGAGATGACCTGCCGTGGCGACTACAGCAATGAGCTCAGTGTGTCAGAGATGGTGAGGACAGGACTGGGTCTAGGTCTGTGGTTCAGAGGGTCACTAGGAGTCGGAGACAGCACCTAACAACAGTCCATCCATGACACACCAGGGTCTCTCCAGCCCAAGCAGAGATAGAAATGTACCCGCAAAAGCCTATGCAGCATCCTAGCCCCAGTATCTGCGACCGTAACCTCATCTGGAAAGAGATTTGGAGGTGCTACCAGTTTGGTCAACATGAGGTCCCACAGGAGCAGGGACAGTCCTGACAGTACAGGTCCACTTCCTTATAGAGAGAGGGGGCGTGGCGAGAGCACGGAGGAGGGGCTGTACCCACCAAGGAGCGCCTCCCTCCAAGGCAGCCTGTGGGATGACGCTATGGATGCCCCCAGGAAAGGCCCCCAAGACAGTATGTGGATGACCCTGTGGATCCCCCTGGACAGGACCCCAAGATGGCCTATGGGATGACCCTGTGGATGCCCCCCCCAGAAGAGCCTCCTAAGACAGCCCCAAGATGACCTGTGAGATTCCCCCCAGGATGACCCCAAATGTGGCCCCCAGGACAATTCCCAATACTGCCCCTCAAATGATCCCCTACAATGACCCTCCAACGTGGCCACCAGGATAGCCCTCAAGGCAGCATGTGGGACAGCCCCCAAGACTCCTTCTGGAATCACCCCTCAGGATTATCCCCTCAACATGGACCCCCAATGGCCCCCAAGGATGCTTCCCCAAGACGGTCCCAAGAACAACCCCCAAGATGGCCTCCAGGATGACCCCTGAACAGGGGCCCCATGGACAGCCTCTGGGACAGCCTCCTGGATGATGCCTCAGGAGGTCCCCTAGGACATCTCCTAAGGACAGTGGCCAAGACAGCTAGGCCCTGAGACCTCCAGGGACACCCCAAGAGGCAGGGCAGCTTCTCTTGTTAACTTGAAAATGCCCCACCATGGGGCACACAGGCCCCCTTGCTCACCTGTCCCTTCTCCACAAGTAACTTCTCCAAGTCCTCGATTTTGGCCTGGCACCTTAGCAGGTCAGCTTGAAGTTGTTCCCGGGTCTGCAACAGAAGAGACTAGAGAGTCAGTGGATTCTCTTGGACCAAGGGCAGGAAGATGGTAAGGAAAGACACAAGCAGGTACATCTAAGACCAGGGCAGAGACCATGGGTATATGCATACCAGCCCACCTGTCACCCTCTGTATTCCAGACCCGTGCGTATACAGTCCACCTATCACACTGTGTGCACGCAGCCCACCTGTCACTCTTTGTGTCCCAGAGCCCGTGTGCACACAGTCCACCTGTCATGCTGTGTGTTCCAGAGCCCATGTACACACAGCCCACCTGTCATGCTGTGTGTCCCAGAGCCTGTGTACACACAGTCCACCTGTCACCCAGTGTGTTCCAGAGCCCATGGGCACACAGCCCACTTGTCACCCATGTCCGCACAGCCCACCTGTCACCCTGTGTGTTCCCAAAGTCCATGTACACACAGCCCGCCTGTCACCCTACATGTTCCCAGAGTCCATGTGCACACAGCCCACCTGTCACCCTGTGGGTTCCCAGAGCCCATGTGCACACAGCCTGCCTGTCACCCATGTCCACAGAGCCCACCTGTCACCTGTGTGCACACAGACTGCCTGTCAACCTGTGTGTTCCCAGAGCCCATATGCACACAGCCCACCTGTCATCCTGTGTGTTCCCAGAGCCGTGGGCACAACAGTCCCCTTGTGCCCTGTTGGTTTCTCTACCACTGACAGATATAAACATTTTTAAGAACCTGAAAGTCTTCAGTAGTCTCGGTTCTGACTCTCTTGCTTTTGGACAAAGACACAGAGGAGAGATGAGTCTCTTCAAGGGGGTGACTGAGGGCTGATGCCAACTGAGCCTCAGACTGATTTCACCAAAGTGTGAATTTTAAAGAAATCCTTGGAGGCAAGGATTCTGGGGCTTCGTCTGACATACTTTGGACATGTTGTAAGGAGAGACAAGTCCTTGGAGAGGGACATCATGCTTGGTAGGGTAGAGGGACAGCGCAGGAGGGGAAGACCCTCTATGAGGTGGATTGATTCAGTGACTGGGGTTATTGGGATGGGAGTGTCAGAGACAGTGCGATTAGCACAGGACAGAGCAGGGTTTAGGGCTGTTGTACACAGGGTCGCTATGAGTAGCAAACGACTCGACGGCACATAACAACAACAAATAACACATACTTGCCTTAGAAAAAATAAGAAATAAAAAAGGGGGGGTGAGTGAGGCAGGAACAGGACACAGGTCTCAACTTGGCCATCAGCCCTGGGCAGCAGTACCCTTCAGCAGTCAGGGCCTCACCCAAGGCTGTATGCCAGGAGGGCTGCAGGGCAGCAGTGCAAAAACTGGGCAAGTGGGCAACAGCAAACAGTGGGGACTGTGGTTCCCTGGAGGCCATGTCCATCTCAGCCAACATCATAGGAAGCTGTGCCCACAGCACCTCCAGGAACCCAAGTTGTTAAGCGAAATCATTAGACTTCCAGTTGTTGTCTATTATATGAAACTGAAACCAACACAAAACAAGCAAAAGGACTCTAGAGCCCAAGTAGAGCCCTAATCCTGCAGCCAGCTCTCCGGAAGCTTCCCTCAGAGCAGGGCGCCCAGAGCTGCTGGAAGCTCGAGGGGAGGAGTTGGGGGAAGAGGTGAGTTGCTCCAGGGAGAAGGACAGCCTGCACTGGCAGCACAGCTGGACTTGGAGCTGCAGGGGAGGGAGGAAGGGACCCCAGGAGGAGGTGCATCTAACCTAGCAGTACTGGGCGGGATAGTGATGCCATCAGCTCATCGGACCTCTGAAGCCTGCAGACAGCACATATGGTTTTGTTAAACGTCCACACCACAGCCACTTCTACCAGGGTCCATGGCCTCCATTCCTGCCAGTGAGAGCTGGAGCAGCACCAGATGGATGCCTGGGTCTGAGGCCCTTCCTCCTGCCAAGCCCCAGGTACACACTTCAGGATTCAGGCCCCTGTCAACATCCCCATGCCCGGACTCAGCCCTCTGCCTGCCTCTACACACCCTCTACCCCGACTCAGCCCTCTGCCTACCCAAATCTCCTACCCCCAGCCCTCTGTCCACCTCTGCATACCCTCTACCCCTACTCAGCCCTCTGCCTACCTCTACACACCCTCTACCCCTACTCAGCCCTTTGCCTCTCCAGATCTTCCTCCACCCAGCCTCTTGCCCACCTCCCCATACCTCCACCCAACACTGTTTCCACCTGCATCTCCCCACACCCAGCCCCCTGTCCAACCTGAAGTGCCCTCACCTAACCCTCTGCCTACCCAGATCTCCCCTGACCCAGCCACCTGCCTACATCCATGTGTCCCCACCAAGTCCTCTGTTCACTCACATCTCCTCCCACCATCCCCTTGCCCGACCCCATATCCTCCACCCAGCCCCCTGCATGGTTCCTGGCCCTTAAACCCTTGCCTACCCTCACATCCCCTACCAGCCCCCTGTATGGTCCCTAGGCTCCCCCTGGTCCCTAAAACCTTGTCCATCCCCACATCTTCCACCCAGCTCTCCATATGGTCTCCAGAATCCCCCTAGTACCAGACCTGGCCCCAGCACCATCTGCCCCCACTTCATGCTTACCCGGGCCTCTCTCTCTGCATCCAATGTCCCTCCCACCTGTTCCTGGAGCAAGGCGTAGGCTCGCTGTAGGGCCTGGTACTCCCTCGTCAGCTGGCAGAACCGCAGGTCAGACTCCTCCCTGGTTGTAGCCTGGATATGAGGGCAAGAGGGGTGTGTGATGTGGTGTGGTACAGCATGATGTAGCAAGATTTTGTGTGTGTGTGATGCAGAACAGTGTAATGTGGTGTGGTACAACATGATGTGATGTGACGTGGTACACGATGTCACATGCATGTAACATGGTATAACAATGATGTGATGTCACTTGGACAGCATGATGCCACATGGCATGTGACCTGGTACAGCATGATATCGCATGCATGTGACATGGTACAGCATGGTATGATGTGACATGGTAAAGTATGATGCCACATGGTACAGATGATGCCACACGGCATGTGACCTGGTACAGCATGATGTCACATACATTTAATGTGGTGCAGCATAATGTGGTGTGTTGTACTGCATGATGTCACATGGCATGCGATGTGGTATAACATGAGGCCACACCACATGTAATGTGGCATTGCATAATGTGATGTGACATGGTATAGCATGATGTCACATGGCATGTCACAGGGTGTGAAGTGATATCATGTGATCTGATGTCATTGCATCTAATGCAGTGGACAGGAGCTGGTCTGGATATCGTCAGCTCCAGACCCCATTCTTGGATGACAGTTACTGACAGTGGCCATGGGAGCAAAGGGCTGTGGGTCAGAAAGGTGACCCCATAACTTGTGGAGCTCCCAGAGAGAACAGGGGATGTGGCAGTACCATCCACAGCGTGGACCACAAGGGCTCTGCTCCCACCCGGGGCATCTCCAGAGCAGTGACCACTGGCTGTGTAGACGTCAACACAATAGCTCACAGAGAACCAAGCAGGTTCCACCCCAGGACCCAGATGGCAGATCTGAGCCATCATGACAGGACACGGCAGCCTGGCTGCACACTTCCATGGACACACATGCTACGGGCTGAAGGAACAACTGCGAAGCATCTGGATGTAAGCTGAGAACTGAGGTGCTACAGCTGTCGTCAAGGCAGGAACAAAGCCCGATGCCCAGGGCCCCACCCCTGACTATGAGGTGCTTCCACCCCACCTTGGCCCTGTGAAGTCAGGGCTGGCAAGCAGAGCTGGTAGGAGCTCCCACTGTCCACTGCCTTCCTCTGTCAAGGGGATCAGAGACCTCTTAGGTTTGGATCCAGGGTACATAGCACAGAGGAGAGGGCACCTGGGGATTCCTTGGTGGGGAGCCGGCATGGAGTCATCTAGAATGGCCTTCTGGAAAGACTGCTAAGGGGGCAGATCAGCAGGGGCCGTGGGAGGAGACAGGGCAGAGAGCTTGGCCAGCTGACGTGGCAGCACACGCAGCCCAGCCTGGGTGAGGCCTGTAGAGCACACCTCTGGCCCGAGGGTCCCAGGTCCCAAGGCCCTGGTAAGGGCTTCGGCCTGGGGCAGTTTACCTCGTCCACATCTTCTTCTGGTGTGGCTGGTGTCCTGTCTGTCCTGTCCGTGTTGTAGGACGTCTCTGATAACGTTTCTGAGTCCACAGACTCCTCATCAAATCCAAAAAATGTCTCCACAACATGCTTCTGTAAGAGTCAAGTACATGTCATCAGGAGGGGCCGGGGAGAGGGGACCCTGGCATGAGTGTGGGGTGGGGGTACACACCATCAGGAGGGACTGGGAAGAAGGGAGCCCAGCACCATTGTGAAGATCAGGTACAAACCATCAGAAGGGACTGGGGAGAGGGGACCCCGGAACTATCATGGGGTGGGGGTACAAATCATCAAGAGGAAGCAGGGAGAGGGGACGGACCCTGGCACCATTGTGGGGTGGGGATACATATCATCAGGAGGGATGAGAGGAGAGGCCACCCTGGCTACTTTCATGGGTCAGAGGTCATATACCATCAGAAGGGACCAGGGAAGATGGGACTAAGGGAGAGGGGACAATGAGAGAGGGAAATCTGGCCAGCATCACAGGGTGGGGGGTGAGGGGTGGGCACCATCAGCAGAGGAGGGGGGAGCCTGGCCATCACTGTGGGGTGAGGGGTGGACACCATCAGCAGAGGAGG
>NW_006399879.1:8713329-8727495 GCF_000299155.1 Elephantulus edwardii | reverse complement strand
TTGTGGGGTGAGGGGTGGACACCATCAGCAGGGGAGGGGGGAGCCTGGCCATCCTTGTGGGGTGAGGGGTGGACACCATCAGCAAGGGAGGGGGGAGCCTGGCCATCATTGTGGGGTGAGGGGTGGACACCATCAGCAGGGGAGGGGTAACCTGGCCACCATCATGGGCGAGCAGAGCTGAGGTCAGCCTGGAAGGTGGTCTGGTGGGGACAGTTCCACCTGGACCTTCATCCATACCATGAGCTCCTCTCTGCTTGGCCTGAGAGCCCCCACATCTGCTCATGAGACACGGCCCTGCCTGTGGCCCCAGAGCACTCTGCTTGCACAGAGCCTGAACTTGAGGTAGTGCTTGGAGGGGCTGCACAGCTCAGAGGAGGACAGGTCCACCGCTCTCCATAGAGCTTCCCAGGCACCTGCTCACGCACTGAAGGGTTGTCAGGGGAGCCAGCATTGATCAAATCTGTCAGCACCAGTATTCCAACTTATCTTACTTCATTTTTCTGGACCACATCTTGGTCATTTTCACAAAATCTCAGACTTTCCCACAATCCTGCTGCAGGTTAACTGACCACAGTGGTCAGTAAGCCCTGGTAGACAAAGACTGTATGACTTGCTCTGGAGTGATGGTCTGGAGTGGAGCCCAGTCTCCTCGACCTGCCAGGAGCTGGCGTGTGTAGATGCCAATGGGTGGTTCCAACAGAACAAGTGACCTCAAGCAAGAGCACAAGATGCTGCCGTACCCTGTGCCATCCCCCCGGCCGCTGCCTGGGCCCATCGCTGCAGCCACTGCGTCCACCGCCTTATTGAGGGTCTTACTCTCGTTTTTCTAAGCACGATGTCCAGAGGCCTGTGGTGCTTAAGTGGTGCACTGCCAACTCAAAGGTACACGGTTCGAATCCGCCAGCTGCTCCTGGGAGAACGATGGGCAATCTCCTCCACACTATTTACTGCCTCCGAAAACCTGCTGGAGGTCCGACAATGAGCAGACGGACTCTCAGCCTCATGTCTAGGACCATTCTGGCTGCAGTCCTTCCAAGTTGTGCACCATCAAATTGGAACTAACCTGCAGCTGAAACCCTTTGGCAGGTTTTCAGAGGCGATGAATTGCACAGTAAGAGATCACCTATCTTTCTCCTGTGGAGCAGCTGGTGGGTCCAAATCACGTGCATTTAGGATTGCAGCACAGCTTCTTGCCAGTAGGCCACCAGAGTTCCTTTCTTCCAATATACACTTATTAATTCCTTTTTTTAAAAAATGAAAGTTCATAAAGAACTTGGGTTTCCAGTCATTTATTTTTGCACATTTTCCTCCCAGCCCTCCCTCCAGCCCAGATCGCTGTTTTCTTTGGGAACAAAGTTCTTTCATTGTTATACAGTCCGTCCCTGCCTCAGACCACTTTACTATGCAGCTCTGGACTCTTGTCATGCCAATAATACCTAATCATTTATTCCTTTTATACAGTTCTCTCCCTCGTCTGTTTCAATGCCGTGTAGATTATCCCTTCTTTTCTTAGTTTTCCCTCAGCCCCCATGTCAGTCCCATTTTATAACAGTGGCATTATGCCATATCTGTCTTTTTGTGACTGAGATACTTCACTCAGCACAATGTCCTCCAGGGTCACCCATTTTGAATAATATTGCATGAGTTCCTTGTTTTTCAATGCAGCATAGTATTCCATTGTGTGAATGTACCACAGCTTCTCTATCCATTCGATTGTTGATGGGCACTTGGGTTGTTTCCAACTCTTTGCTATTGTGAACAAAGCCATGATAAACATGGGTGTGCATATATCTATTTGGGTGGCAGTTATGGTCTCTTTAGGGTATATTCCCAGTAGTGGAATTGCTGGGTCAAATGGATTCTTGAAGTAAAACATGATCCATTCAATAGTCTCCACCATAATTCAAGGGTTTTTAATTCTCTGCTGCTGTTATGTGCCATCGAGTCAGAACCGACACAGATGACTCTCCCCAGCAGGTTTTCAGAGGCTTTCAATTTCATGGGAGAAGAATGCCCGCCCACAGAGCAACGATGAACTCTAACGGTGTGGCTTCAGGTTGGCAGCACAATTTTTCTTGGTTGTTATGTGTCACTGAGTCACCTGTGACCCACAGCGGCCCTATGTACAATAGCTGGGCCCTATCCTGAGCTGTCTCACTGTCTCTGACACCACTCTCCCATTACCCCTACTTACTGTGCCTATCTATCTTATCAGGGGTCTTCCTCTCCTGCACTTCCCCTCCCTTCTGAGCATGATGTCCTTCTCCAAGGACTGGTCCCCCCCGGCTATGTGCCCAAAGTATATCATACAGAGCTTCAAAATCCTTGAATCCAGGGAGCAACTTGGTTTCACCCTCTCTAGGATATGCATGTTTGTTCTCATGGCAGTCCATCTTCTCCAGCACCACAACTCAAAGGAATCTACTCTTCTTCTGTCATCCTTAGTAATCAACCATCTCTCTGATGCCTAGCATGTAATTGCAAAGACCATGGCCTGGATCACGCGTGCCTTAGTCTCTAGGCTGACATCATTGCTTTTCAGCACTCTGGAGAGGACCTCTCTAGAGAGGCCCCTGAGAGTAGACTTTCTCAATACAATTAATCTTTTGATTTCCATACTGCTGATGCCATGAGCACTGACTGTGAGGCTGAGCAAGCTGAAATTGTAAACAACCTCAAGCTCTTCTCATCTATCCTGGTGCTGCCAATTGGCCCTGTGATAAGAAGCTTTTTCTTCTTGATGTTGGGCTACAACCCATATTGGAGACTTTAGTCCTTGACCTTCTGCAGCAAATGCTTCAGTCCTTTAGTTTCAACAACCAAGGTTGTGCCATCTGCATAGCACAGGCTGTTGATGAGTCTTCCTCCAATCCTGATGCCACCCTCGTCATAATTCTTTTCTAGTCTTTCTTATTTATTGTCCAACTTCCACAAGCATATAAAGTGACTGGAGATAGCATGACATCAGTCAGGCACCCCTTAAAGAATGGCCACAGAGCTCCCTAAAAGGTTCCAGACAGCAGACTTGCCAATATCTCTTTTGATTTCTTCGTAGCTGCTACCATAGATGTTGCTGAAACCTTCGACAATTTTTATCTTTTCTCTATTTGTCACAATGCTGTTTTATTGACCCTGTTGTGAGAATTTTCTTTTCTTTATTTTGAAGTGTAGCCCCACATTGAAAAAAGTCTTTGGGTCTTTTTTTTTTTCACCAAACAAAATTGTGTCACCTGCATATTACGCTTACCTCCAGTCCTGATGCCATGAGCTTCTTTGTATGGTCCGGCTTCTTAGTTAATTTGCTCAGCATTCAGACTGAATGTGCGTGGTTAAATGATACAACCCTGATGCACGCCTTTCCGGACTGTCATGCAGTGGCCTGTTCCCTTGTTTGAATCACTGCATCTTGATCCATGCACAGGCACCGCATGAGCGCAATCAAATGTTCTGGAATTCCCATCCTTCTGAATGTGACCGATAATTTATTATGACCCACAGAGTCAAATGCCATTGCACAGTCAATAAAGCACAAGAGTCATCTGCTATCAGCAATAACAGCTCCTGTTTCATGGTCTCTCCGGATCTTGCTTTGATCCACCAGTTCCTTGTCAATATATCGCTCCTACCTCTTTTTTTTACCATTTTATAACTTTATTTGATAATCAGCTATTTGTTTTCATTCACATTGAAGGCCAGTAGATTTTTTTAAGTGGTGACAGGTACATAGGTAACTAGTGTTCACATTTGGGGTATCTTCATCTTCATTCTATTTTCTGGACAACCGTACATGGACGCGGAATGGGACATTCCTTATCCCTTTAGCCCAGAAGGCTTTGTGAAGCCTGGTGTCATGCAAACATTTGGTGTTCCCATCTCCTTCATGGCAAATTTCCACATCTCCTTGAGTGCCGAGGGGCATGCTATCCCACTCCACAGATGCGCTTGCACATGTTGATGGCAGACTCTGTGGTCCCACGTCATTGATGGCAGAATGACCCGTCTTCTCACCACTCTTCTTTGTAGGGCCCTAGTGCCAGGACCAGGCTGGAAAGGCTTCTAACATTTTTTAAATTATCTTTGCAAGATTTTACTCATGCATGATATCAAATATAATTTCAATACAATTCTTTCCACGTGCTTGCTGGCTCACCTTTGGTTGGAATGGGCACAAATGTGGATCTTTTCCAGTAGATGCCTTCTTGACATAGACCACTAAGTGTTTCCAGTACTGCATTCATTTGCTGAAACATCTCAGTTGGTATTCTGTAAGCAACTGGAGCCTTGTTTTTTTTTCTTTTTTAAAACAATACTTTCAAACAGAGGAGGACCTGAAGCTTTTGGTGTAGAAGGTCAAGGACTGTAGTCTTCAACATGGATTGAAGCTCTACATCTAGAAGACAAAAATTCTCACCACAGCCCACCATCAGCACCATAACAGATGGAGAAGAGATTGAGATTGTTAGCAGTTTCAGTTTGCTTAGCTCCACAATCAATACCTTTGGCACCAGCAGTCAGGAAATAAAAAAACAAACTGCATTAAGGAAATCTGCTGTCAGGGATCTCTCTAGAGTGTTGAGGGGCAATGATTTCAGTCTAGAGACTAAGGTGCACCTGATCCAGGCCATAGTTTTGCAATTGTCTGATATGCATCAGAGAGCTGGACAATGACTAAGGATGACAAAAGAAGAAACAATGCCTTTAATCTGTGGTGCTAGAGAAGAGTGTTGAACATACCATGAACTACCAAGAAAACAAGCAGGTCTGTCTTGGAGAGGGTGAGACCAAGTTTCTCCTTGGAGGCTGGATTTTGAAGCTGCATCTCACATACTTTGGGCATGTGTCCAGGAGAGACCAGTCCTTAGAGAAGGACACCATGCTTGGAAGGATAGAGGACACACAGGAGAGGAAGACCCTGGATGAGATGGATTGACATAGTGACTGGGGTACTGGGGGTTAGTGTGTCAGACAGTGAGACTGGCTCAAGACAGGACAGGGTTCAGAGCTATTGTGCATAGGATCGCTGTGAGTTGTGAGCGACTCCACAACACTGCACCTCGTTGCTTGTATTTGTTCTTCCGTTTTTTTAGTTTGAGAAATGGCAAGCATGTCCTTTCCTTGTGTTTTGCTGACTCCAGGTTTTTGCATATTTCATTATGGGACTTTGCTTTGTCTTCCCAAGCAACCTTTTGACACTTTCTGTTCAGTTCCCTTTATCATTTCTTCCTTTTGCCTTAACTACTCCGTGATCCAGAGAAAACAACAGACTGTCTTGTGACTTCCATTTTGGTCTTCTCTTTAGTTCTTGTCTTTCTGAAGACTTTTGCTTCCTTCCCGTAGAATGTGACGTCCGTCTCAGCTTGTGATCTTCTGTCATCGACATTCAGAGCATCACATCTACTCTTGAGGTGGGTTTCTAAACTCCAGTGTTAACTTTTCATTTCTTCAGCTTCACCTTGAACTTGCATGTGAGCAATTGGTGGTCTTTCTACACTCAACCTTGTCTTGACTAATGAACTACCTGTAAAAATACACGAGTAGTTGATTTGATTTCTGTTAATTCCATCAGAAGAGGTGCCATTTGCACTTTTATAAAGGTATTTGCAACAAATATGTCTCCGATCCTGTAAAATTCTATCATGTGATCCCTGGCACCACTTCTATTGCCAAGGCTGTATTTCCAACTCTTGATTCTTCTCTGTTTCCAATTTTCACATTTCAATCACCAGTGATTATTAATGCATCTTGATTACATGTTTGATCCATTTCAGACTGCAGAAGTTAGCAAAAGTCTTCAGTTTCTTAGCTCTGGAATTAATGGTTGATGTGAAGGACAGTGTCTTGACCAGCCATCCTGTAACTGTCAGTGCTGAATTACACGTAATTGTAAAACGGTTTGTTTGCTTGTTTTTTACAGTGAATGTGGGGCTGTTCTTCTTCATTTTGCCTTTCCAGACATATCAGATCATAAGACCAATCGCATGTCTGATTCAGAGGCCGACACTCGTCCACCTCAGCTCACTCCCGCGGAGGACGTGACTGCGGTGCTGTGTGTCACTTTATACAGCATCCACTTCTTCCTGGACATGGATGGAAGCTCACATCTGCTTCTCCTCCTGAGCTGTGTCACAGGAATTGAGGGTCCTGGAAGCCTCACTCCAGTCACATCACTAAATGGGCTTACTTGGAGGAGGCGACTCTTCCTTGGTCCTGAGTGACTCATCCTCTGACACGCTCATGGACACACACAAGGTTCCTCCTTCCTGGCCTTAGTGTGGACACTCTGCTGATGTCTGTCCATCGTAACTCCCAGGTATGATACTGCTGGGGTCTGGACAGAGATGACCAGGTCAAGTCTGGCAGGTGGACAGAGAGTTTAAAATCTGACCCCAAGGCTGTGGCTGGCCTGGCAGGCACCCAGACAATTCCTTAACAGTGGCACTTAGAGAAAAAAATTATGTCCGAGTTTTCTGAGAACTTGGGGTTTTCCAACTCTCAGGAGCAGTCCTGCTCTGCTGCACCGGTCATCTGGCGTCAGCCAACCCCATGGCAGCTGCCTTTGCTCTTGAGAAGCAGGAAACACACATGGACTCAAATATCCCTGCAGACGAGCCCAGCCGAGTCCTAGAGCCCAAATGATCTGGGAGCAGAGTGGTGGCACCAGGGCAGTGTCAGGGTGCTCAGGAGACCCCGTGCAGACACAGTCCACTCATCGCCCCATCCCTGTGCTGGTCAGCCAGCCTGACTCAAAGCCCTCACTGTGGTCAGCATCACAGAGTCCTGTGCCAGGACTGTCCACCTCAGGTGTGGATCCCTCTTGTGCGAATGACACTGAGCCTGGTTACCCGATGGCCTTGGAGACCTGTTAAGCACCTGTTATGAGTCTTAACACAGCATTAAAGTGAGTCAGTGCAGGTGCACACGCACACGGTATCATACCACCACGGCTGTAAACAACCTCGCCCAGAACCCAGGGAGCCCTGGTCGGTAACACAGCCCCAGGGACCAGGCTGGAATGGCGAGCTGGAGGGAAGAGTAAACAGCAGCAACAGGGAATCCAGAATGATACACTACCTTCCCAAACCACCACCATCCTGACTCCCAACTGGGTCAGTTTTTCTTTAAAGGGTTACCTGTTTCAGGATGCTAAAATTTCAGGGCGTAACCTCTTGATGCTTAGTCCAAGAGAGAGTGAGAACAGGCTGCTCCTTGGAGGCAAGGATTCTGAGGCTTTATCTGACATACTTTGGCCATATTTCAAGGAGGGACCAGTCCTTGGAGATGGGCAACATGCTTGGAACGGTAGAGGTTTAGAGAAAGAGAGGGGAACCATCTATGAAATGTATTAATTCAGTGACTAGGGTAACGGGATGTGTCAGACAGTAAGGTTGGCACAGGCTGCTGTACATAAGGTCACTATGAGTCACAAGAGACTCGACAACACATAACAACAACAACCACCTCTTGACATTCCCAGGAGTTTGCAAATCTCAAACCATCAATCTCTGATGATCTTAAAAGACTCCTGAGGGCCTCGATCTACTGCCTCACTCGGGCCAAGCACATCCACCATGAGAAGGGCTCCCTGCTCTCATTTCTTCCCAGCCAAGTGTCACCCTACTACCTCATTTTACAAACCAAAGCCTGTTCTATAAATGCAGCTTTGTGAGCAATGGTTAAAACCAGCATTTCTTCTTTATTCACACTGTGTCTATCAGCAGTGCTAACCCTCAGTGGGTCGCCCCTCCTGGCCTTCTGCCCCCACCCTGGCCCTTTCTCCTCACCCAGCCCCCTCAGCCCCTCTTGGCCCTTCTCCTCACATGGTCCCTCCTGGCCTTTCTCCCCTCACCCGTTTCTCATCACCCAGCCCCCTAGGCCCCTCTCGGGCTTTCTCCTCACCTGGTCCCTCCTAACCCTTCGCCCCCCACGCCAGCCCCTTCTCCTCACTCAGCCCCCTCGGCCCCTCCTCGTTCCTCTCCTCACCCTGGTACCACTTCCAGTAGAATCCTCATTAACTGAAGGGTATCCTGGCCCAGTGGGGACTTTCCTACCCCTTCAATCCCTCCCCTGTCAGCTGACCTTCATGCTTGTAGGTCATCTCTTGGCAGCCGGAGAAGTAAAGGCAGACGAGAGCACAGAGGGTTAGGAAGAAGGAGAAGTACAGCACAAACAGGAGGTACTCCATGTGCGTGCCTGCTGCACCCCCCGGCCAGGCTCTCAACCAGGACCGGCCACAGGCCTCTCGGCTCTGGGAGGCAGCCCCCTCCTGCCACGTCTGAGCTCTCCCAGCACCCGTGCCAGAGCCCACAGCGCAGCTGCCCAGCAGGACTCCTCTACAGAAAGGGTGCTGGCAAAGAAGCGTCCTGGATCTGGCCACTTGGGCCACACTCAGCAGCACTACCCCAATGCCAGCTGGGCACACTGTCACTGAGGGTGGCTGGGAGCTGTGTTATCCTCAGGGACAGACCTTTCAGCCCCAAGTTTGCACGAGCCCAGTGTCTGTCGTCAATGCTGTCCCTCGGGCTTGGGTCCCCAGCACCAGCACTAGCAACCGTGACAGCCCAGCCTCCTCCCGTAGGACCTACACCAAGCATGGGCGTGCCTCCTCCTCCTGGTAGGAACAATCCTGCCAGGCCCCAAGCACCCCAATCCCCCAGCCCTCTGACTCGTCAAACAGGTGCTTCCTGCGACCATGTCATCAGTGTTGACCACTGATGCCAATAGAACAAATCCCTCTGGAAGGCAAAGTGTCAGTCTTTCTTCACTCCCACACAGGACACAAGTGAGGCACCCACACCCGGGAAAGGGTGAGGCACCCACACACAGGCAAAGGGGAGACACCCACACACAGGCACAGATGAGACACCCACACACAGGCAAAGGGGAGACACCCCCACGCAGGCACAGGTGAGGCACCCACCCACACACAGGCACAGGTGAGACACCCACACATGGGTACAGGTGAGGCACCCACACCCGGGCACAGATGAGGTACCCACACACAGGCAAGCGTAAGACACCTCCACACAGGCAAGGGTGAGGCACCCCCGCCATGGGCACAGGTGAGACACCCACACACGGGCACAGGTGAGACACTCACACACGGGTACAGGTGAGGCACCCACACACGGGTAGAGGTTAGACACACACACACAGGCAAGGGTGAGGCACCCACACATGGGCACAGATGAAGCACCCACACACAGGCACAGGTGAGACACACATACACGGGTACAGATGAGACACCCACACATGGGCACAGGTGAGGCACACACACACGGTACAGGTGAGACACCACACATGAGTACAGGTGAGGTACCCCCACATGGGCACAGATGAGACACCCACACATGGGCACAGATGAGACACCCCCACACAGGCACACGTGAGGCACCCACACACGGGCACAGGTGAGACACACACACACGGGCACAGTTGAGACACCACACACGGTACAGATGAGACACCCACATACGGGCATAGATGAGACACCCCCACACGGGCACAGTTGAGACACCCACACACGGGCACAGATGAGACACCCACACACGGGCACAGATGAGACACCCACACACGGGCACAGATGAGACACCCACACACGGGCACAGGTGAGACACCCACACACGGGCACAGATGAGACACCCACACACGGGCACAGATGAGACACCCCCACACGGGCACAGTTGAGACACCCACACACGGTCACAGATGAGACACCCACACACGGGCACAAATAAGGCACCCACACACAGTACAGGTGAGACACCCACACACGGGCACAGGTGAGACACCCACACACGGGTACAGGTGGGGCACCTCACATGAGCATAGAATGAAGGACCCACACACAGATAAGGGCTCACCACATGAGCATAGGTGAGGGGTAGGAAGGCACACACATACACACACACACAGAGGCATGTCTGAAGCCCACCCAGGGGCTTCCTTTCTATGCATCAGACCTCGAGGCCTGCAAAGACATCCCCAGACAAGCAGAGGACACCTCAGTCAAATACACACATATATGTGCATGCATGCATGGGTATACAAGGAGTGCTGGTGGTCTGACAATAAGGAGCTGCACTGCTAACCCAAAGGTACACGGTTCTAACCCACCAGGTGCTCCATAGAAGAAAGATGGGCAATCTCTTTCAGTGCAATTTACTGCCTCTGAAAACCTGCTGGAGGGTCAGCTATGAGCTCTGACTTGACAGTACTTAACAACAACTATGTATATGTGTGTATGAAGAATGCTACATCAGGCTTGGAGGAAGACTCATCAAAAGCCTGCGGTGTGCACATAACATCACCTCGCTTGCTTAAAAGTAAGAGGCTGTGATGTGCTGAAGAAGACTGCGCCCTTCAGCATGGATCACAATTCAACATCAAGAACGCAGAACTCCCTGACGGGCCAGTCAGCAACATCATGATGGGCAGAGAAAAAACTAAAGTTGCCAAGATTTCATTTCACTTAGCTCTACAATCCACACCCACGGGAGCAGGGGTTGAGAGGTCAACTAATGATGCTGTTGGTTGGTTGGTTTTTTCCTTGTTGTGTATCATCGAATCAGATCTGACTGGCACACGAGGAGATTGCCCCTCCTTCTCCAGCACAGCATGTGGTGGATTTGAACTGCACACCTTTGGGATTGAACATGTTGTGGTTGTTGTTACATGTTATCGAGTCATGCAAGACTCATAGCGACCCTATGTACACTAGCTCTGAAACCCTATCCTGAGCCAATCTCATCTGACAGACCTAAGCCCATTTCTCCAGTCACTGAGTCAATCCATCTCATCCTGGGTCTTCTCCTACGCTGTCCCTCCACCCTTCCAAGCATGATGTCCTTCTCCAAGGACTGGTCCCTCCTGGACATGTGCCCAAAGCATGTCACACAGAGCTTCAAAATCCTTGCCTCCAGGGAGCAGCCAAGTTTCATCCTCTCCAGGACAGACCTGTTTGTTCTCCTAGCAGTCCACAGTCTGTTCAACACTCTTCTCCAGCATCACAACTCAAAGGCATTGATCCTTCTGTCATCCTTAGTTATTATCCAGCTTTTGGATGCATAGCAAGTAATTGCAAGGACCATAACCTTGATCAGGTACACCTCAGTCTCCAGAATGACATCCTTTCTCTTCAATACTCTAGATAGGTCCCTGACAGCAGTTTTTCCCAATGCAATTTGTCTTTTAATTTCCTGACTGCTGGTGGCAACAGTGTTCATTGTGGAATCAAGCAAGCTGAAATTATCAACAACTTCGATTTCTTCTCTGTCCATCACAAAGCGGCTGATCGGCCCAGTGGTGAGAATCTTTGTCTTCTTGATGTTGAGCTTCAGCGAATATTGAAGACTCCAGTCATCGACCTTCTGCAGCAAATGCCTCAAGTTCTCTTCAGTTTCAGCATGCAGGATTGTGTCATCTACATATTACAGGATGTTGATGAGTCTTCCTCCAATCGTGATGTCACATTCCTCCTCATAAAAGTTAGCCTCCTGAATGCATATGTTGCTCTGCATATTAGACTGAAAAGGTATGAAGACAGGAAGCATCCTTGATGTACAGCTTTCCTGATCCTGAACCATGCAGTGTTTCCCTGCTCTGTTCTGACTACTGTTTCCTGGTCCAAGCATAGGTTTACATGAGCACAATTAAGTGTTGTGGGATTCTCATTCTTCTCAAGGTTAGCCACAATTTGTTGTGATCCACACAGTCAAGTGCCTTTGTATAGTCAATGAAACACAAATAGACATTCCTCTCGTGCTCTCTCCTTTCAACCCAGATCCATCTAATATTGGCTACAATGTCCCTAATGCCATGGCCTCTTCTAAACCCAGAGTGCACATCTGGCAGTTCTCTGCTGATGTACTCTTCCAGCTGTCTCTGAATAATCTTCAGCAGGATCTTGCTTGCATGTGATATTTGTAATTTTGTTCATAATTTCCACGTTCTGTCGGGTCACCTTATTTTGTAATGAGAACAAATATAGCTCTCTTCCAGTCAGTTGGCCGGGTAGTTGTCCTCCAGATTTCTTGGCATAACCTGGTGAGCACGTCCAGAGCAGCATCTGTTTGCTGAAATATTCCCAGGGCTTTGTTTTTTGCCAATCTCTTCAGAGAAACTTGACCTTCCTCCTTCATCATCATAGGCTCCTGATCATATGCTGTTTCGTTAATTCTTCTGTGTCAGCCAATCCTTTCTGGTACAGTGCCTTGGTGTACTCTTTCCATCATCTTTTGATGCTTCCTGGGTCATTCACCTTTCTGCCTTCAGCATCCTTAAGTATTGCAACTTGAGGTTTAAATTTGTTCTTCAGTTCCTTCAGCTTAAGACATGTGGAGCAAGTTCGTCCCTCTTCAAGGGGAGACATCCCTGCAGAAAGACATCATGCTTGGAAAAGCAGAGGGTCAGAGGAAAAGGGGAAGCCCACCGAAAGAGGTACTGGCACTGGCCACAACAGTGGGCTCAGACATGGTGGTGACAGCGAGGACCAGAGGTGTTTCTCTTCACGGAATAAGAATAGCTGGAAGCCAGAATGAAACATACCTAACAGGAGTGTGTATTTCAACGTCAACAGTGTTTGAAGAAAGGGGTATCTAATTTCACCTTTGTAAAACCATGACATGCTATTTCATTTAATGTTTTTCATGTAGCCACGCTTCCAAATGCGGGGCAGCCATCCTGGGAAGCCTGTTTCAGGTGGGCCTGTGGGCAGCAGGTGGGGGCAGTCAAGTTGGGAGGCCTTGCCGGTCCCACAAGCCCCAGCAGTGATGCGAGAGGCGCTGTAAGCTTCGAGCACCGCACGGGGGCGCCGGCGAGACAGCACTGGTCCAGCTCCGCGGGGGGGGGGGGGGGGATGTGGGAATTGTATACTAATGAAGGACCAGGCAGCACATTCCGTTGCCTAGCAACCTGCAACTCTCCCAGGTTCTGTGGCACACAAACTGGCTGGTGGGTTTGCTGCAAGGATACCACATCCATCCAGTTCTTAGGGATCTGCATTCATCAGGCCAGCTGCTGCCTGACCCCAGCCATGTGCATTCACGTGGTCAGCCAGTTGGACTCGCGAGCCTTCCAGGAACCAACCAAACGTCACAGCTAAGGTTCATTCCTGTCTCTGCGGGTTCCTCTTCTCCAGGAGGCATGTTGAAACCAGGAGATGAGCCAGGGCCCTGCAGAGCATATCCAGGGACCCCACAGGGCTGCGGGGCACATGTCTCTTCACCTGGATCGGAAAGACCACCCCCTCTAGACTTCTGCTCAGGGTGGCCCCTGTGATGCAGCTCTCCCAGAAGACACGCAGGGGTGCTGCTCCCAGCCATCCACCTCAGCCATTCAAATGACAATCAGCCATGAAATACCCATGTGGTGAGCATGCTTCTCGGACAAAGATGCCCATAGAGGGGCCCTCCTCAGGGCAGGAAAGGGGATCAGTGGTCAGCCTTAATGAAACATCTAACAACCAGGGCCAGGGCAGACTGTCCACAAAGAGCTGGTCTTTGAGTGCCAGCCCTTGCGGCTCACTCCTCAGAAGCAGCTGAGGCCCAGGCAGGACACTAGCTCGGCCGTCAGCTAACCAGGCCAAGCATCGCAGCAGATTCTGTTTATGGTACCCTCTGACCACATGGGTAAATGCTTACCATAGAACAGCTAAGAAAGTCTGTTCTGCAGTTAGGCCACAGTGCGAAGGTCACTCAGGGCAACGATCCAGGGCCATCAGTCAAGGGGCCGTGGATGGGGAGTGCCATTTCCCACTTGTATTCATGTGGATGCACATTTAAACACAAAAAATTCTGCCCAGACACATTCCATCCACATTCTCTCCCACAGAGACAGAGATGGTCCAGTGGTAGACCTCTTGGTTCCACACTAGAGACCAGGGTTTGGTTCCCCTGCACAACCACACCATCTGTCAGAGGTGTTTACATTTTTATGACGCTGAGCCAGTTTCAGCAGACCATTCAGACTAAGACAGATGGGAAAAAAGCCTGAAAATCCTCATAATGGAGACGGCTCAGCAGTGTCAGGGAGTCCCCCCAGGTCAGAGGTTGACAGCGCAGGACTGGGCAGTGTAAGGGAGTCCCTGTGAGTGAGAGGGCAATGTCTTTCCCATGGGTCAGAGGTCAATGTCTCCCCCATGGGTCAGAGGTCGACGGCTCAGGACGGGGC
>NW_006399879.1:8706718-8712518 GCF_000299155.1 Elephantulus edwardii | reverse complement strand
CACG
The DNA here is from genome assembly GCF_000299155.1 of Elephantulus edwardii. Lineage (NCBI taxonomy): Eukaryota > Metazoa > Chordata > Mammalia > Macroscelidea > Macroscelididae > Elephantulus > Elephantulus edwardii. The sequence continues at coordinate 8,712,514 of NW_006399879.1, read as the reverse complement.
GGTCACAGGCTGAAGCACACAATGCTCGCTCTCAGCAGCTGGCATCTGCTGTGTGTCCAGCCAGTGCAGAGGCACAGCCCTGCTCTAGACCTTTAACACTCGCTGACCACACATCCTGTCAGCTGTCCACTTGTTCAGTCTGAAGCCAGCTACTTTGACTAAGTTCAACCTGTGTTTTAAGTCTCCATGTTTGCTGTAACTGGAAATGGGATTACACCAGACCAGCTTCACAGGTCTGCTGTGAGAACTGACCTGAGGGTGGTCAGTCTAGGGACCAGGACACTGTCATCATGAGGGGCTGACATTGGGTGGACTGTGCCCTGGCAGGGAGGTGAGGAAGAGCTTGGCCACTAACCAGCAGGCTGGTGATTTGAACCCGCAGCCACCCCGCAGAAGCCTGTGACAGGTCTGCCCTGCAGAGATCCCAACCTCAGAGGCACATAGGTCTCTGCTCTCTTAAAGGGCTGTGAGGCAGATGCAGGCAGGGAGTTTGGCGTTTGTCAGTGGCGTTGACCTCCCTGTCACAGTAGAGGGAGCCAGAGGGCAGTACCTTGGTCACGAGCCCAGCCTGGTCACTTGCTCACTGCCACTGGATCTGACCCACAGCTGACCCTTCACGGGTTTTCAGAGACTGGAAGTCACATGAGAAGATAGTGCCCACCTTCCTCGGGAAGAGCAGCTGGTGGATTCGAACCGCTTGTCTTTAGGTTGGCAGTGTTGTGCCTTCCCCACTAGGTCACCAGAGCTCAAGCTCAGCTAATTCTCAGAAAACAGTTTAAAAGGAGCAAAGGTGCCCCGGTGGTGTGACTTTGCATTTGGCTGCTAAAATGAAGGCTGACTGTTGAAAACCACCCAGTGTCTCCTGAGAGAAAGGTCTGGATGTGGAGTCAGAGCCCACACGGCCCACCCCCTGCAGAGCCCCTGTGAACACAGCAGGCGGTAGGTTTACACCACCCCAAGCCCCACTCTGGCTGCTCAGGATAGGGTACATGGGATATCACACCAGCCTCAAGTCCTTCAAACACTCCTGGGCCCAAGAGTGCCTGTTTCCACTTTTGGGGAGCATACCCCAAGCCTAACAGACCACCTGATATGCGTCCCACAAGGAAAGAGCTGCCATCACGCTGGGCCAGCCAGCATGGCCCAACCCCACTGCTCTGAGAGCCAATGGTGACAGCACATCTCAGCCTCACTAGCCAGGACCAGCAGGCTTCCCTGAAGTCCACTCCCAGGACCACTAACCAGCCCCCCACAGTGACAGCAAGAGCCCTCTGCCTCACCAGCCAGGCCCAGTGAGCTTCTCCTGTAAGCCATCCCCGGACTGCTCACCCGCCCCAGCACTGCATCCTTAGCCACCAACACCACAAGCCAGGCCAGCAGCTCCTCCTCGTGGACCTCTCAGGACCATGTGACCCGCTGCAGCCCTGTAGCCCCAGCCACCAACACCACAGGTCAGGCCAGCAGCTCCTCCTTGTGGACCTCTCGGAACCATGTGACCTGCCCCAGCACCACAGGCTGAGTCACTAGACCACACATCAGGCCAGAGGCTCCTCCTTGCAGACCTCTTGGGACCATGTGACCACCGCAGCCCTGTAGCCCCAGCTACCAGCCCCATGGGCTCACCTTGGGCGGCTTCAGGCTCCTCCCACGTGGTCTTCTGGAGCGCAGCAACCGTTCTCGCTCCTAGGGGACACAGCATCCACACCTCACAGTCTCAGACTCCAGGCACTGGACAATCAGTCCCCAGACCCCAACTCTGACCCCAGGACCTCACCACTCCACCCCTGGGCCCTAGATCCCAGTCACACCTGGGGCTTAGTCTCAGCCTCCCGTTTTTGCCTCCTGGTCTGGACTAACACGGTTGTCTAGATTCTTCCTAGTCTTTATTTAGATTATTATGCCTCCTTCTATTTTATTGTTGTTTTGTTGAATATGCTGAGTCAAGCCTAAGATGACTCAAGTCTTTGTGTAATGAAATATAGATGAAGGAGACAGATGGGAAGGGAGGGAGGGAGGATCAGGTGAGTGGGCGACTAGATGGATGGACTGATGGTAAGGGGGTGGATACAAGGGTGAATGGAGAGAGGGAAGGAGATAAAAGAGAGAAGGAGGGAAGAAATGCAGAGAAGGAGGAAGAATGAAAGGATGATGGGTAGTAGATGAACAGACAGCAAGCAAGTGGGTAGGTGGGTGGACGGACAGATGATGAACAAATAATGTTTGGATGGATGGGTGGCAGGCACATGGACAGATGATAGATGTGTGAATGGATGGACAGATTGTAAGGGGATGACAGCTGAGTCGTGAGTGAATGACAGATGAGTGATGGCTAAGTGGATAGATGAGTGAATGGTGAGCAGAAAAGTGGTGGGTGGGTAGATGGTGGTGATGATCAGATGGTGAACGGTTGGGTTGAGGGATGGATGGGTAGAGGGATGGACAGTGAAGGTTGGGTGAATGGATAGATGGGAGGAAGAACGGATGGTGGTGAATGGATGGGTGATGGTTGGGTGAATGGATAGATGGGAGGAAGGATGGATGGTGGTGAATGGATGGATGGGTGGCAGGATGGATGAAGGATGGATCCATGGATGGTGGATAGATAGAGAGAGCGCATCTCTCTAAGATGACTCTTCTAAGATTCAGCTTTATATTCTCTGAAGGGTCCCATGTTGTTGTTGTTGTTGTTGTTGTTGTTGTGTGACATCGAGTCAGAACCAACCTATAGTTGACCCTCCAGTGGATTTCCAGAGGCAGGAATCGTGCAGGAGATTGCCCATCCTCCCACAAAGCAGCTGGGGGATTCAAACGTGTGCTTCGGGATTGCAGTGCATATTTTTACCAGTAGGCCACCGGAGCTCTCCGATGGGAGTGATCCCACAGAGATGTGTACATGCTCTGGCTGCCAAACTTCATCTACTTACGAATCCACCCTCCTTAACCATATCTGCACCTATATGAATGTCCAGCAAACGCACACCCATGCATTGTTTTAACAAGCCCTTCAAGCCTCAATGTGATTATAAACCAAAATTTGAGCTTTCAGGCTCAAGCTCACTGTCTTGCAATGTCAAAGCTGCAACATCTGTGAGATGACAAGATCAGACCACGTTCATGTGAGGAAAGCTTCAGCCTCATCTTAAAACTTGATGCTGTTTATTAATGTGGTATATGGAGATGACTTGAGGAAAAAGGCCACCAAAGCCCAATCAGTACCAGGAGTTATGTGAGTGAGGCTGAGGACCACTGTGCCCCAGACTAAGAATAAGAGGCACATGAGATCAGGATGCATCAGAGCTGGGCTTGCTCTGCTGACCAGGCTCCAGCCCCAGCCCATGCTCCGGGTGGCACAGGTACCAGGCACAGATGTAGATGGTCAGCCTGGGCCCACCCCACGGATCCCTGGTCCCAGATGACCAGACCAGTCCTGTTCCCCACTCTGTGTACTGTAGACCCCATGGCCCAGGAAGCACATGGACAGGCACAGGCACTCCATGTGCTGTGGGCAGCTGCGCCCAGGTGAGGCATGTACCAGGAGTGGCCTTCTCCACTGTGTACTGTGGACACGTACCAGACACAGGTCATCAATGACACGCTGCTGCTCCAGCACCTGCAGCCGAAGGAACTCAATCTCCTGCTCGTCCCTCGTCAGACTGAGGTCACTCAAGGATGTGTGCCGCTTCAGGGAGGCTCGGGACGCCAGCTTCTCCTTCTGCATGAGTGGAGGGTGCCCAAGGTTACGGCCCACACATCCACAGTGTGCATTACACAGGATGCAGACTCAGGAAAAGGCGGGGCAGAGGATGCCACGATGACAGAGGGTGGACAGAGTCAGGACCCCCACCAGCCCCCAGCCCTCGTCACACCGTATGCAAGCTCGGGAGACAGCAGATGGAGGGATCAGCAGGTGAACGGATGAGGTGAGCACAGAGGAGGATGGAGAGGACAGAGCCAGGACCCCCACCAGCCCCCAGGAGGAAACGTGAGGGCTACAGTCAGCTGGCTGAGATGAACCCTGGAGAGCCAGAGGGTCGAGGGGGAGACAGTAAGGACCCTGCACCAGAAGCTTCACTCCCACCTGCCTCTGCTATGCCTTGAACTCTTAGAACTTCAATGTTCTTGGTTGTAAAATGAGGCAACTCACACTGCTTCATCTATAAACAATGAACTAGAAGATACCCCCCTGACTACAAAGACCAGCCATTCTTACTAGAGAAAACCCAAACAAATCCTTCCACAAGGCCTTGTCAGATGGTCTGCACACCCAGAAGCAAGTGGGTGTCCAAGGGCTCAAGTTCCCACGCAAGCCCGGGGCTCACCATCTCCACATTCTCCCGAGTGAGGTTCTTGATCTTCTCCTCCATCCGCTGGATGCTCTGCAGTAGGTCCTCATTCTTCTTGTTCATCCGTTTGTTCTTTTCCACGAGCGGCTTCAGCTGGACTTCTGTCTCACGATTGCGCTTCAACTGCAGTGGGAACACCCGGCCATGAGATCCAGAAGACTCAGCCCAGTTCCCAGCTGGACAGCCTAGCTGCACTGGGGACATCGGAACTGTGATCAGGGGGCAGACTTGGCCCGGTTTCCGGCTGGACAGTCCGGCTGAGCTGGGGACACCAGAGCCATGATCGGGGGCAGACTCGGCCCAGTTCCCAGCTGGACAGCCCAGCGGCAGTGGGGACACCGGAGCCATGATCAGGGGGCAGACTCGGCCCGGTTCCCAGCTGGATAGCTCAGCTGCAGTGGCCATGAGATTTGGCAGACTCAGTCTGGTTTCTGACTGGACAGCCCAGAGTCCAGAGGGGTGACTTCGGAGGGGTGACCTCAGAGAAGTGACCTCGAGGGGTGACCTTGGAGGGGTGACTTCAGAGAGAAGTGACCTTGGATGGGCCATGGACAAGAGGTCTGATGATCTATTTCGAAAAATCATGCAAGCCCTTGGGACAGAGCTCTCCTCTGACACACACAGGGTTACCTGGAGGCCGGGTCAGCTCAGCAAAACCTAACTTACTTTCTTTTAAGAATGATACATACTCCCTCTATGCTGATGCCATGATAGTATACTTAGAAAACCCTAAAGACTCAGCAAGAAAACTATTGGACACAGTGGACCAATTTAGCAAAGTGGCAGGATACAAGATCAATATACAAAAATCAGTTGGATTTCTCTACAGTGACAAAGAGAATACAGAGCTGGTATTAAGAAAAAACAATACCCTTCACAATAGCTAATCACAAGATTAAATACTTGGGAATAAATTAAACCAGAAGCACAAAGGACCTATTCAAAGAAAATTACAAAACATTACTACAAGAAACAAAAAGAGATCTTGAGAAGTGGAAGAATATCCTTTGCTCATGGACAGGAAGACTCAATATTGTGAAAATGGCAATACTACCAAAGGCAATTTACACGTTTAATGCAATCCCAATACAAATACCAATCCCATTCTTCAACGAGATGGAAAAGGCAATCTCCAGTTTCATATGTAATGGAAAGAAGCTCCGAATAAGAAAAGCACTCCCTAAAAATAGAAGAGTGGTAGGAGGTATCTCACTCCCTGATTTCAAATCCTACTACATTGCAGTGGTGGTAAAGATAGCATGGTACTGGTAGAATGACAGACACATAAATCAATGGAATAGAATTGAGAATCTGGAGATCAGCCCATCTATCTATGGTCAACTGATTTTTGACAAGGAGATGAAATCAGTTAAGTGGGGAAACGATAGCCTTTTTAACAAATGGTGTTGGCAAAATCGGAAAAGTATCTGCAAAAGACTCAAGCAAGACCCAC
>NW_006399879.1:8678469-8703683 GCF_000299155.1 Elephantulus edwardii | reverse complement strand
TACACTGTCCCCTTTTCCTTATGAATCAGGGTGAAGTCTCTCTCAGGGAGGAGTGATAGGGAATGGCAAAGGATACACTGACAAAGGAGATTAATCAGAATTGGCTTTGACAAGCACTGTGGCAATGGGACAATTAAAACAGACTTTCAAGTGGGAAAAAAAAGAGGAATGAACTGGGGGGTGGGGGGTAGAGAAAATAGTGCAACAGTGAATGAATGGAAATCTAAAATCTCTGTAAATGTTCATTAAAATTAATAAAATTTAAATTAAAAAAAGAATGATACATACTGTGGACAGCAGTCCAGTGTGACCTTACAACTGCATAGATAATAAACTATGGATGATATTTCAAGAAACAGGGATTCTGGAATTCTTAACTCTGCTCATGTGGAATCTATACACAGACCAAAAGTCATTCTAACAGAATAAAGGAATAATGCATGATTAAAAACAGAAATTATTTGCATCAGAATTGCATCCACTTACCATACCTTTTCAATCTGCAGCATATACTCTGAAAAGTTGAACTATATGAAGGAGAATGTGGCATCAGGATTGGAGGAAGACTCATCAAGAACAATATACATGTAACAAACTTATTTATAGAAAACAAAGACCTGAAGCAGATCAAAGACTACAGCCTTCAGTATGGATTACAACTCAATACAAATAAAACAAAAATCCTCACTGGAACAATAAGCATTGTGACAGACAGTGAGAAGGTTGGAGTTATCAAATGTACCTGGATCCACAATCAGTGTCCATAGAAGCATCAAGAAATCAAAGATGGGTTGAATTGACAATATCTGTTGTCAAAGAAAAAGGATGCCACTTTGATGATTAAGATGCACATGACCCAAACCAGAGTGGTTTCAGTTACCCCGTTTACCTGCTAAAGTTGGACAAATATTAATGAAGACCAAAGAAGCAGCAATACCTGTGAAATGTGGTGTTGGAAAGAATACGGAATATACTAGACACTGCTACAAAGAAAAATGAATGTATCCTGGGCAAGTGCAGCCTGAATGCTCCTCGGAACAAGGAGGGTGAGGCTTCCTCTCTCATGCTTTGAGGACGTTATCAGGTGGGGCTGGCGCCTGGAGAGGGACACAGTGCTGGTAAAGAGACAGTCAAAGAGAAAGGGGCAGACCCCCAACCAGATGGACTGGCAGTGGCTACAACGGGCTGGAGCACAGGGACACTGAGTGGAGCTGGACCGGCAGGCAGCACACGGGGTCCCTGTGAGCTGAAGCTAACTCGGGGTACCTCAGAACATTAGACACCTGGCTCCTGCTCAAGTGTTTCATGAAGCCTGGATTGTTTCCATAACCCAGTCACTGAGCCCATGACTTTTTGTTCAGTTCATGAAATTTAACCAAGTAGTAGACGTAACATCCAAGACAGGATCTACATGGAAATACACTGTCGAGAACTCAGAGAAGAGGAACTCAGTGTAGGCTCACCTTTCTAGCACCCTTCATTCCCGTCACGTACCCCACAGGTGTGTGCTTCCACCATAAAGAAAGGAACTAATGAAAAACATACAGCCTTGGGCAAGTATGTAGTTCAAATACACCAGCTGCTCCATGCGATTGACGGCCTCTGAAAACACGCTGGAGGTCCAGCTTTAGTCAGTTCCGACTCCATGGACATGTTTAGCTATTTCTATACCAAATCAAATGAGATTCAAGAAAATTGCTATTTATACTAAGCTCTGTTTTTAGCTAGAAGTTCAAGTTCATTAAATTAAACATATATAAAATGAAAAATTTTTATGAAAAATGAAAAGTATAGAAGTTTTTAAAAAAAGAAAATTACCCATAACCACCCAAGCCAAGGGAAGAACTGCTGGCAGCCAAGGTGGTGCTGGCTATGTCGTGGGCACCACCTTCACATGCAATATGTGTGGTCTGCTCAGCTCGACAGAACCCCCGTGGAAGAGCCCACAATGACTGTGGCGAGGGTTGAGTCCTGGCCTCTCAGAGACCTGCAGTGTAGACAACACAGCAGTGTGCACCCTCTCCACATCTCTCATAGACTCTGTTCAATGGCCTGCCATGACAAAATCTTGTAGACACAAAGGACAGTGTCTCCGGGAGCAAATGTTAGATTCTAATCAAAGAAAAATTAGGAGAAAGTAAAGAAAGCCTGACTCCCATGTAAGGCCTGCACTGCTGCTTAGGGCTTGTCCTGTGAGGCTGAATAATAATGAAGAGGCCATGAGCGACCTGTGAGCATAGCCACCTGTACTGGGAGAAGGACCCCCACAGTGCTCCTTAGAGGCAAGGAAAATGAAACTTCACCTCATGTACTTTGGTAACATTATCAGGAGGGATTGGTCCCTTGGAGAAGGACATCAAGTTTGGAAGAGGGTCAGCAAAAGAGGAGGATGTTCAATGAGATGAAGTTACATGGTTACTGCAACAATGGATGGGCCCAGGTACAGCAGACTGAGAATGTGCAGGACAGGGCAGGGCTTCCTCCAGTGCGCAAGGGGTCACTGTGAGCAGAACCGACTGGATGGGGCAGGGCTTCCTCCCATGTGCAAGGGGTCACTGTGCAGACCGAACAGGAGAGGGCTTCCTCCCGTGCACACAGGCTTCCTGAGAGCAAAACCGACCAGACAGGGCAGGACTTCCTCCTATGCACACGGGCTCACTGAGAGCAGAGCCGACCGGACAGGGCAGGACTTCCTCCTATGCACAAGGGGTCACTATGAGCAAGGTTGACCTGACGGGGCAGGGCTTCCTCCTGTGCACAGCGGCTCACTGAGAGCAGAGCCGACCAGGTGGCGTCTAACAACCACAGGCGTACTCCGCAGCCCAGGCCCTTGCTGGGTCAACAAGACACCATCTGTCTTGGCGGATTTACCAGCTCGTTCCTCTCATCTGCCAGGAGGGTATTTCTGTCTTCCAGCTTCCGTATCACTGAATTCAGCTCAGCAATTTTTAGTTGAAATCGCCTCACATCTCGCTCATCCATATGTTGATCCTAACCAGAATTGAGAAAAAAAAAAGTACTTGTAAGAAGCAGAACACAAAACCACCCTGAAGATGTTTCAATGATACCAAACACTTCAGAGACTTTCTTAGGAGAGGTGTCTGATAAGGTAGGTGAGGACTGTGGAGAAGATGCCTCTACCACGTGGGCTCCATGATGCTGAGCAATGTGGACAATACCGCAAGCAGAGGCAGCTTGCCAGTAGATTCCATATCAAAGGGAACAGGCACTTTCGACACCCCAGGCCTCCCAGCATCTCGTACAGCCCATGAGGATCTGTGCCCCCATCTCAAACTAACCCAGCATGAGATAGCCTGTTCCTTGAGGGCAGGGGCTGCTCACCACTGAAGGGTCAGGGGGTAACACAGAATCTACTTGAGCAGTCCCTGGCTTGAATATTTATTGTTGTTGTTATGTGCCGTTGAGTCACCTGCAACTCATAGCCACCCTACATACAACAGCCCTCAACCCTGATCTATCCTGTGCCAATCTTACTGTCTCTGATACCCACGCCATCACCCCAGTCACTGAATAAACCCATCTCACAGAGAGTCTTCCTCTCTTGCGCTGTCCCTCCACCCTCCCAAGCATGATGTCCTTCTCCAAGGACTGGTCTCGCCTTGCAACATGTCCAAAGTATGTCAGATGGAGCTTCAGAATCCTTGCCTCCAAGGAGCAGCCTGGTTTAACCTTCTCTAGGATGAAACTGTTCATTTTCTTAGCAGTCCATGGTATATTCAATACTCTTCTCCAGCACCACAGCTCAAAGGCATCAATTCTCCTTCTATCCTCCCTAGTCATTGTCCTGCTCTCTGATGCATAGCAAGTGACTGCAAAGACCATGGCCTGTATCAGGTGGACCTTAGTCTACAGAGTGACATCACTGCTCTTCAGTACTCTGGAGAGATCTCTAACAGTAGACTTTCCCATCACAATATGTCTTAATTTCCTGGCTGCTGGTACCAAGAGTGTTGACTGTGGAGCCAAGCAAACAAAGAATGAATGGGTGCTGCCCAGCCCCTCTGTGACTTTGTTACTCTCCAAACTGCCACCTGAAATGCTCTGCCCTTTTCTGCTGGCTGAACATCTGCTAATCCTGACAGCTCTGCCTTGAACTCATTTCCCTCACTAACTGGTCCTTTCTGGCTCCTGCCGCACACACACTCAGTTCTTCAACACTTTCTTCAACTGAACTCTGAGAACCCAGAAGGTAAAGATAATCAGCTTCTCATCGGTATTCTCAGAACAATGCATGTACCTGACATGTAATGAGTATTAGTCTATGTGGGAAGGAAGGGCTGATGGAGATAGGAGGAATGGGGAATGGAGGGATAGAGAGGGAATGGAGGGAAGGACTGGTGATGGATGGATGGGGTGGGGGGCGGTGGTTGGATGCGTGGTTTGGATGGGGGGGTTTCATGGATGGATGGGTGGATGGGTGGATTCTCAAAAGGATGGGTGAGAAGATGGGTGCATAGATAGGTGGGAGGGAAAGTGAGCGGATCATTGGTTGGGTGGATGTGTGTGCGTGTGTATCATTTTATGAACGGTGGGATGGATGGATGGGAGGATGGATGGATGGATGGATGGATGGATGGATGGATGGATGGATGGATGGACTAAAGGATGGTTTCTTGGATGGATAAGTGAGTAGATAGGAGAGTGGGTGGGTGGGCAGATGGATGGTTGGGTGGATGTCTGTGTATGTACAGATGGATTTATGAATGATCGGATGGATGGATGGATGGATGGATGGATGGATGGATGGATGGATGGATAGGCTGATGGTTTTTTTGATGGATGAGTGACTGTATGGTTGGGTGAGTAGGTGGGTGGATGGGTAGGTGGGTGGATGTCTCTCTGTGTGTATATGGACGGGTGGATGGATGGATGAGTGGGTGGGTGGGTTAGGGTGAGTGGGTGGGTGGATAGATGGTTAGGTGGATGTGTGGATGTGTGTGTGTGTGTGTATGTGTGTTTGTGTGTGTATGGTTTTATGAACGGATCAATGGATGGATGGATTTACAGATGGATGGGTGGGTGGGTGGGTGGGTGGGTAGATGCGTGCATGGGTTTATTGGTGGATTGATGGTTGAATAGATAAAGGAAGGGAACGATCTGAAGGACAGAAGGAAGGACTGATAAGGTACAGAGCAAGGGATGGCCTGATGGAGGAAGAGAGGGTTAGAAGGACTCATATATGAAGGAGGAAGTGGGGGAGAAAGGAAGACATGGAGGGATTGATGGGTGTAGGGAAAGAAAGGTGGGTGGATGAAGGAGAGATGGAGAGAGAAAAGGAGGGATAGAAGGATGGAAGATTGGAAAAACTGATGAATGGAAGGAGTTAGGAAAAGTGTAACTGAGGAAAGATGAAGAGAAGGACTGGTGAATGGAGGCAGGGAAGCACTGAAAAATGGAGAGATGGATGCATGGAAATGTGGATGAAGACCAGGGGAAGAAGAGTGGGGCAGGAGGATGAGTGAAGAAGTCCAAGGTCAGTTGGTTCGTAGAAAAGGCAGAAGTGGGCTGGTTGTTTGGTAGTAGCCTGTGAAAGCAGGACTGTGCCAGCCTACCTGGCTGCCCATTAGCTCCGCCATATCTCCGATGCCAGGCGGCAGCTCTTTCTTGGGGCTGCCATGGTGCCGTTCAGCCTCCTTGACCTGGACCAGCTGCTCATCCAGAGCCTCTTTCTGCAGCAGCAGCTTCTGGGCCTGGCCTGTCTGCACGCCCAGTTCCTTCTCCAAGGCCAAGATCACTCGGTCCTTCCCTTTAATCTCCTCCATCTGGAGACAAGAAAGAGCTGTTCAGTGCCAAGGGTCAGAGCTGGAGAAAGCTGAGGGCCACCTGTCATGTCCACCAGCCTTGGCACAGGCAGGTTAGAGCACCAGGAGAGGAGACCTGCCCCCTCACACCCCACACCTGCACACAGGTTTCAATATGGTTACCAATCTGAGAGCTCTAGGTGCAGCCATGTTCCCTTGAAAATCGACACCTGCTCAAGCCCCACAGCCTTGCTGTAGCCATGGAGCTGACCCCTCAGACTTTGAGGAAATAGACTACAATCCTGAGCTGTGGCCCTGCAGCCACCATCCTCCCAGCCCCTGACAGCAAAGGTCCCCCAGGGTTGTCAGTTCTCCATGTCCATTCCCACTGCCTCAGTTCCACAAGAGGCACAGTCCCTTTCTCCTCCCATTAGCACCTTGCAAAGTCCTGCTGCCACCAAAGCCAGTAGTTATGTCCATGCCTCCCTGTCTTTAAGGCACCTCCAGTAACTGGCATTGGCCACCCCTACAGCACTCCTCTTTCTCGGTTTAACGCTGCCCCCACCTGTGACTTCTCAGTCTGTTTCCCTCATAGTGTCTGCTTTGGCCACCATGAACATTTGGGGTCACCAAGCCTGGCCCTCACCTCACTTTCCCAACTCCCCCTCATTTCCTTGTCCATGTGCTCCCTCCTCCCAACATCCTTGCCCATGCTCCAGCTCCTGACCTGCGGTGGAATCATAACCCCCAACCTTACATCCTTGATGCAAAATGAAAGCTCCAAGTAGCTGCTTGACTCTCTCCTCATATTTCCAAGAACCTAGATTTTCACACACATGAACCCACACCGATCAACATCTCTGGAGGCATGTCCAGCAGCAGAGACAGGAAGCCCAGTGACCTTGGGGTGGCCAGATGGACAGAAGTTCACCAACACTGCCCAGCTGTCTACCTCACTCAGTGTGACACAAGCCAAAGAGAAACTCCCTAGTTATGCTACTCTGAGGACAGGCATTGCTCAAGATGGACACATGCTGGAGACACGTGCTCCACAGGGATCACTTGCAGGAGGAAGGCAGCATGCTGGGAACACAGAAAGGTCAGTGATGGGGGCATATTCTCCATGCGCTGGACTGGCACAGTCAGTGCAGGACAGGAGCATGTGGGTGGCCGTCTGGGTGAGACAGGACCAGACAACTGATTGTTCTGTGGTACACCGGTCCTGAATAGACATAGTCTACTTGATAGAAGCTAATAACAAATATGTCAATCCACTGACCTTAAGCAAAGCAGACTCTACCCTCCTCAGTATGAGTGGGCCTCCCCAGGCGGGCAAGGATCTTTGGAGCAGACAAAGGGCTTTCCTGAGAGAGGTGAATTCTGCCTCAAGACACACACTCCCCTCCCTGGAGTTGCCAGCACCCTGTCTGCCCCCCTACAGAGGCCCAGCTCACCTGTCCTACAATCACTTCAGAATAATTTCTTCTCCCTCAATCCCTCTTTCTTTAATAGTGACGATGACTGGCCTATATGACAGGTAAGCCTATTTGATAAATAAACAGCAGGCATCAGGCATGCACATTGAGACTAGGAACCCCAAAGCTACATCTGATCTATTCACCCATACGGTCCCCATGTGTGAAACAAGGACACAGGATTGTCCACCTGGGAGGAGCTACACGATTCAGAGCACTTCACAGTGTTCAGGAGAAACCTACACAGACACCAAGAAGCAGCTGTACAAGCAGAACAAGCGTGCTCTGCATGGCCCATAGTCAGGAAATGCTGAGCAAATCGTTCCAAAAGTCGGACTCTATGAAATGAATGTGGCACCAGGATCTGAGGAAAACTCATCAACAACTTGCATTGTGTAGATGACACAACAACATTGCCTGGGGAAACTGATGAGGATTTGGGGCACTTCCTGTTGTTTCGTTCTTGTTGTTACGTGCCATCGAGTCACCAGCGACCCTATGTACAACAGCTCTGAACCCTGTCTTGACCCAAGTCAGTCTCACAAATTCCAACACACCAACCCCCACTGCCTAGTTACTGCATCAATCCATCTCATCAGTGGTCTTCCCTCTTGTGCTGTTACTCACCTTTCCAAGTACGATGTCCTTCTCTAAGGACTGGTCTCTCCTGGCCATATGCCCAAAGTATGTGAGATGGAGCTTCAAAAGCCCTAGCCTCCAGGGAGAAACTGGTTTTCACCCTCTCCATAATAGACCTATTTGTTTTCTTGGCCATCAAGGTATGTTCAAGGTTCTTCTCCAGCACTACAATTGGAAGGCATCAATTCTTCTTCTGTCATTCTTAGTCATTGTCCTGTTCTCTGATGCACAGCAAGTAATTTTGACAACCATGGACTGGATTAGGCACACCTTAGTCCTTAGATTGACATCGTTGATTTTCAGTACTCTGGAAAGGTCCCTGACAGTAGATTTACCTAATTCAACTTTTTATTTCCTGACTGCTGGTGCCAAGAGTGTTGACTGTGGAGCTGAGCAAGCTGAAATTGTTAACAAACTCAATCTCTTCTCCATCTATCGTGCTGCTGCCAATTAGCCCAGTGGTGATAATCTTTGTTTTCTTGATGTTGAGCTTCAGTCCATTTTGAAGACTACAGTTCTTCTGCAGCAAGTACTCAAGTCCCTCTCAGTTTCAGCAAGCAAGGCTGTGTCATCTGCATAAAGTAGGTTGTTGAGTCTTTCTCCATTCCTGATGCCACACTTCTTCACATAAAGCCCTGTTTCCCAAATGATCTGTTTGGCATGTAACTTGAAAAGGTGTGGAGACAGGGTGCATCCCTGAGGCACTCTTTTCCTGATTTTAAATCATGCAGTATTTCCCTGCTCTGTTCTGAGGACTGCTTCTTGGTCCAAGTGTTTTGTTGTTGTTGTTGTTATGTGTCATCAAGTTGCCTGCAACTCATAGCAACCCTGTGTACAACAGCTCTAAACTCTGCTTTATCCTGTGCCAATCCTATCGTCTCTTGTGGATTCCCCAGAATAGTGACAGCTGGGCCACAGCTGAGATCAGAGTCCAGACAGGATTGGGCACCCTCTGCAGACAGAGAATTCCGCCCAGCTTCCCACGCGAGGGGATGCTGTGTCTGGACTTTGGTCTTAGTTTCAAGATTAAGCTTACCCATTGTTATGTTGGCAACACTTAAGTATAAGGAAAATATAGTCTCTGGAGATTGAACTTTTTTAGGAGGATTGACTTAAACTAAATAAAAACCATAGGGCACCAAGAGAGGGGCCTTTTCACAATGCTGAGCTGTGAGAGGACCTCTGCCTCGGCCTCCCCTCTTTTTCAGAATTCATTTCCTATGTCCCTGCTTTCTTTCTGTGTCCAGTTTGCAACAGTCTCTGACACACTCACTCCCATTACCCCAGTCACTGAATCAACCCATCTCTCAATGAGGGTCTTCCTCTCTTGCACTGCCCCTCCACCCTCCCAACCATGCCATCCTTCTCCAAGGACTGGTCCCATCTTGCAACATGTCCAAAGTATGTCAGATGAAGCTTCAGAATCGTTGCCTCCAAGGAGCAGCCTGGTTTAACCCTCTCTAGGACGAACCTGTTTATTTTCTTAGCAGTCCATTGTATATCCAACACTCTTCTCCAATACCACACCTCAAAGGCATCAATTCTCCTTCTATACTCCCCAGCTCTCTGACACATAGCAAGTTGACTGATTGCAAAGACCATGGCCTGGATCAGATGCACCTTAGTCTCCAGAGTGACACCATTGCTCTTCAGTACTTTGTAGAGGTCTCTAACAGCAGACTTTCCCATTGCAATGCATCTTTTAATTTCCTGGCTTCTGGTGCTAAGAGTGTTGACTATGGAGCTAAGCAAACTAAAGTTGTTAACAATCTCAATCTCTTCACCATCCATCCTGATGCTACAAATTGGCTCAGTGATGAGAATTTTTGTTTTCTTTATATTGAGCATCAATCCATATTGAAGGCTGTAGTCCTTGACCTTCTGTAGAAAGCACTCAGGTCCTCCTCAGTTTCAGCAAGCAGGGTTGTGTCATCTGCTTAATGCAGATTATTGGTGAATCTTCCTCCAATCCTGATGCCACACTTCTCCTCATAGAGCCCAGCCCTCCAGATAATCTGTTCTGCATACAGGTTGAAAAGGTATGGGGATAGGACACATCCCTTGCATACAGCCTTCCCAATTTTGAACCATACAGTGTTTCCTTGCTCTGTTCTGAGCATGATTAAATGTTCTGGGATTTTTATTCTTCTCAATGTTAGCCATAAATTGTTAACCACACAGTAAAATGACTTTGCATCGTCAACAAAGCACAAATAGAAACTCTGCTGGTATTCTGTGCCTTCACCCAGGATCCATCTGATATCAGCAATGATACCCCTGCGAAGGCTTCTTCTAAGCTTGAACTTCTGGAAGTTCCCTATCAAACTGTTCTAGTTGGTTTTGGATGATCTTCTGTAAGATTTTGCTTGCATGTAAAATTAATGATATTGTTCAATGCTGCCATGGTGATCTAAAAAAATTATTCCCATGTCCCACACCCCAGGGCTTGAATATGGCCTGATTTGGGAATGGATTAGATTTTACCATCTTTGTCTAAAGTCTTGTAAAAGGGACACAAAGCAGACAAGATGCAGAGGAGAGAAGGTGAGAAGCTGGAGCAGAGGGTGAATGAACACAGCCATATGCCAGGAACACCTGGAGCCAGCAGAACCTGGGAGACTCCCTAGAGCCTGGACCGTCCGAGGGGCATGTGCAGTGACTGCGGCTCCAGGCTGCTGATGCAATGAAGCTGAGGGGGAAGCGAAGCCGGTTGCCATGACAACATATATGCCTGTGAGGGGCCCTTATCTGTGGTCACAGGACCAGGATGGCACCCCCTGCTCCATCTTCTGAGTGGACACTGCAGGGAAAGTGCACCCAGCCAGGAACACGTTCTGGAGGCTGGTGCTTTGCACCGACACAAAACTAGGTCTTTCAGAGTTGGATTCCTGGCACATTTCTGTCCAGACCATGCCACCCCAGCTCATGTGAACACACTGGCTTTGCTCACTTTATTTCCCTTATATATGAATGCCTCTGAGGCCCTGTCTTATATGCATATTACAGACACTTCAGCTGGCTTGATTCTCACACTCCTGAGGCAGACATTGCATAGGTGACAGCAAGCAAGGATGGAACCACAGGTTCAACATGCCAACATCTGGATTCATGCCAGGCAGGCGAGCTGAGGCCTTGTTTGCTTGTTGTGCAGTATATTCCCCTAGAACACACATCCATGTACTGTTCACACAAGCAGACTGCCTCAGAGGCCTGCTTTGCTTATACCTCCCCAAAACATACATCCACACACAGGCTCACACCTCACACAGCTTGCATGCATGCTTACACACCCCCCACGCAGTCTGTACATACCATGCATGCACGCATGCCAGCATCCAAATTCACACCAGGCAGACCGCCTCGGAAGCCGTGTCTGCTTATCACGGGATACCCTCCCAGAACATACATCCACACACAGGCTCACACCTCACACAGCCACAGACACACATCATGCCCATGAACACACCACACACAGGCTCACACATGACACATCAACACGCACCACATGCATACACACCACATACAACCACACCATACACACAGACATGCAATGCAAAAACAGCACACACCCACACACCACATAATGCATGTACAAACTTTACACACCACACATACATTGCACCAACACACATGCACAAGAATGCACAGTACAAACATTACACACTACACACCAAGGACACACACGTTCCAGTGTCTGCTAACTAACCCAAAACTCACTGCGGCTGAGTCAGAAGAGACTTATCCTGACCCCACACTGAGCCTCAGGTTTTCTGGAGGCTGGATGTCCTGCGTGAGGGGACTGAGGCTGCACATCCTAAGCGAGGGGACAAAGGCTACATGTCCTGCACTAGGTGACTGAGGCTGCACGTCCTGCATGAGGGAACAGCCTGTCTTTCTCCTGCAGAGCTGTTGCGGGCCTGGACAACCAGAGAGTCTTGCCCCCTGGGCAGCACAACTCCCTTTTGGCTGTGCCACCATCAGATTCTAGTCAGAACAGCAGCACTGTATCTATGGTTCAATTATAGAAGAATTGTCCTCTCTATCAAGGCTATACCAAGAGAAATCCAGCTCTGTTTTCCATTAAACTTTTTGTCAAATTAATTCTATTTCTTCCTTAAATACTTGGAAGAACTTGCATGTGAAATCGGTTGGGCCTCAGTTTTTCATTTTCAGAAAAGTATTAATTACAGATTTGATTTCTTTGTTGTTATGTGCCATCAATTTGACTACCACTTACAGCGACCCTATGAACAACAGCTCTATGCTAAGCCAAGCCATCTCTGACACACTTGATCCCATTGCCACAGTCACTGTGCCAATTCATCTCATCTAGGGTCTTCCTTTCCAGCACTGATCCTCTACCCTTCCAAGCGTGGTGTCCTTTTCCAAGGACTGGTCCCTCCTGGCAACATGCCCATTGTACGTGAAACAGAGCCTCAAAATCCTTGCCTCTAAGGAGCTACCTGGTTTCACCCTCTACAGGAAAGACCAGTTTGTTCTCTTGGCAGTCCATGGTATATTCAATACTCTTCTCCAGTACCCCAACTTAAAGGCATAAATTCTTCTTCTGTCACCCTTAGTCATTGTCCAGCTCTCAGATACTTAGAAAGTAACTGAGAAGATCATGGCCTGGATCAGGTGCACCTTAGTCTCTAGACTGGTATCATTGCTCTGTACTGCTCTGGAGAGATCCCTGATAGCAGACTTTCTCAAAGCAAATAGTTTGGTTTTGTTGGGTTTTTGGGATTTTTTTTTCTTTTTTTTATTTTCCTGATGGCTGGTGCCAAGACTGTTGATTATGGATCTAAGTAAGATGAAATTGTTAACAATTTCAATCTTTGCTCCAACTATCATGTTACTTCCAATTGGCCCAAGTGAAGAGGCTCTTTGTTTTCTTGACAGTGAGACATAATCCATATTGAAGTCTGCAGTCTTTGACCTTCTGGAAAATGCCTCAAGTCCTTTTCAGTTTTGGCGATCAAGGTTGTATCATCTACATAACGCAGGTAGTTGATGAGTCTTTCTCCAATCCTGATACCACAATCTTCTTCAAGTTCAGCCTCTCGAATGGTTTGTTCCACACACAGATTAAAAACATATGGAGAAAAGATGCGTGATGCACCTCTTTCTTGACTTTGAACCATGCAGTGTTTTCTTGCTCTGTTCAGACAACAGCTTCCTGGTCAAGGTTTCACATGAGCACCATGAAGAGTCCTGGGATTCCAAGTCTTCTCAATGCTAGCCACAATTTGTTGTGATCCACAAAGTCAAATAAATACCTTTGCATAATTAATAACATGCAAATAGACATTCTTCTGGTACTCTCTGCTTTCAGCCAAGATCCATCCAACATTGGCAATAATGTCCCCAGGCTATCCTAAACCAGTCCAGTCTTTTCTAAACCCAGCTTTCCTTTCTGACAGTTCTCTGTCTTTATACTGTTCCAGGCATTTTTAGATCATCTTCAGTGTAATTTTTCTTGTATATGATACCAGTATATTGTTTGATAATTTCTAAATTCTATTGGATCACCTTTTTTGGAATTGGAATAAATATGGATCTCTTCCAGTCAGTTAGCCAGGTAGCTCTCCTCCAGATCCCTTAGCACAACCTGGTGAGTGCACCCAGGGCAGCATCTGTTGGCTGAAATGTTAATTGATATTCCATCAATTCCTGGGGCCTTCTTTTTTGGCTGATTCCTTCAGAAAATCTTGAATTTCCTCCTTCATTACCATTGGTTCTTGATCATATGCTGCTTTCTGAAATGGTTCTGTGTCAGGCAATCCTCTGGGTTTTCTGTGGGCTTTGTCCACAGCATCTTTCACTCATACTGTTTCCAGCATGCACTTGGCCTTTGTGACATCTCTAGGAGCTGTGCCTTCGCCCTTGGACACTTTTTGCATCTCTTTTCTTCTTGATTAGTCTTGCTGGTTTATCAATTTTTATTAGCTTTTACTTTTTATTGTCTTTACTTCCGTGGTTCCTAGTCTATTATTTCCTTCCTTGTACTTTTTGGGGTTCAGTTTGATGTTCTTTTCTTGATTCTTGAGATAAAAGTTTAGATGTTTGACATTCAATGTTTCTTCTTGGTTTCCCCCTAATATCTCTATCTCTATCTATCTATCTATCTATCTATCTATCTATCTATCTATCTATCTCTATATCTACCTATCTTTCTTCCTTTAAGGACTAATTCAATTGTAACCTACAGCTTTTTAGCTTCTGTATTCCATTACCACTCAACTCAACATATGTCCATTGTGATGACTTCTTTGAAACATGGTTAGTTAGAAATGTGCTGCTTCCCAAACAGTGTCAGATTCTCTAGTTTGTTCTTTTCCTGAATTCTGCATCACTCCATCTAGCAAGAGCACCTGGATGGAATTCCTGGTTGGAACTAGTCTGTGAGTTTCTGTACGGCCAGGCTTCTTTACTATTTTGACAGGTATTCCATGAAAAGAAGCCATCCTATGTGGTAAGATGTGGTGTTCTATCAGTTCACTTCACGTGAGCTGTGTTGTTCTGATTTTATACTTCCTTGCTCACCTGCTGCTTCCATTGCTCTGCTGTGAGAGGTGGTATCCAGCTATGACTCCACACGGAAGACTAAGGTGTTCCTGCCTTGAGCAATCATCTTTTCAATTCCCTAGGGCATGTGGATAAGGAAGGCCAAAGAATTGAGGCTTCTGAATAGTGGTGGGTAGTAAAAAGCATTAATACACCTGGTGGACAAATCAATCTGTTCTAGAAAAAGCGCAGCTAGGATGTTCCTTAGAACGGAGGCTTGCCAGGCTCGTCTCACATAAGTTAGACTCACAATGAGGAAGAGACAGTCCCTGGAGACAGACAGCATGCTGGCAAGAGAGAGGCTTGTGAAGAAGAGGTGAAGACCCTGCATGGGCTGGACACAGTGGCTGCAACCCCGAGCCCAGCACGGGAGGACGGTGCAGGACCCTTCTGCTGGGCATGAGGTCCCTGTGAGTAGGGATCAACTCCAGCTGGCTGGCCCCTAACAACAATAACTACATATTCCTGCTTTTAGTTTTGTCATTTTTATGCATTTTATAGCTTTGTTATTAAAAGCTTCCCTGTTGAACCCACTCTTTTTTATCTTCAAAATGTCTTCCTGCTTTGAAGCCTCTGTCTAACATTAACAGGCCAGCATTCTTTTGCCTAGCATTCCCGTGGCGTATCATTTCACATTCAACTACTCTCAACTCTGGTATATTCACACAATGGAATACTACGCGGCATTTGAAAAACAAGGAACTCATGAAATATTACACAAAATGGGTGACCTGGAGGACATTATTCTGAATTAAATATCTCAGTCACAAAAGGACAAATACTGCATAGTGCCACTGTTATAAAAGAGGACTAACATAGGGGTTGGGGTGGGACTGAGAAAGACGGGATAAATAATGTATACTGCATTGAAACAGATGAGGGAGAGAACTGTTTAAAAAGGATATGTGATTAGATATTATTGTTATGACAGGAGTCCAGAACAAAGGAAGCATAGTGGAGTGGACTTGGGAGAAAGGATTAAATAACAGTGTGTTCTCCTAATTAAAAATGCACATCTGTAAACATTGTGGTTGTGGTTCAATCTGCATTGATGGCGTGACCTGCACCTACTGCCCCAGATGCAGACCACAAGTTCAAAGTCTGACAGATGTCATGGGCAGCCTTTCAAGCCCCACTCACTTGACTCTCACACCAACCCCAAACACCTAGTCAGGTGCCCTGGTGTGTAGCCCATAGACTCCAGAACTCAGGCATCAGCAGAGCTGGAGTTTCCAGTCTTTATACCAGTCCTGGGAGATGGTGCAGGAACTGCTGACTCCTGAGTCGTGCACAGCCCCCTGGCCTGAGGAGCTCACCCAGCCTACCTCCCCAGGCAGCCAGCCCCAGGGAGGAAGCAACCGGCAACTGTGAGCTCCCTAAAAGCCGTTCCCAACCTTGGATTTCAACAGCCAGCGTGCTGCCCCCTTCCTGTTGGCAGTAGGATCCTGGCCAGTCACTCTTCCACACTTCCCCTGGGGCAAGTAGTCTGCAGGTAATTAACTATATGAGTAAGGCCAGCGCTTTGCTCTGGAGGCCTTGCTAGGACAACCGATCAACCATCTGTGAATCTCAGGCCAGCACACTGGCTGAGGAGGTGGGCACTCCAAGGCCTCCTGCCCACAAGGAGGGTGCAGGTCCTTAGAACCACGTGTTTGCTGCCTCCAGAAAGGAAAGACACCTGAGACTGAGGGACGGGAGAGGGAGTGGAGAGAGGGAGGCTGAGAGAGGGCGGGGAAGTGGGTTGGGGCATACCAGCCTGCGGATGTCCCGCTCACTCTCACGCTTCGTGCGCTGCACCTCGTCCTGGTGCGCCTGGTACGCAGCGCGCAGGTCAGCCGCCTTGGCCTTGTCGGCCTGCACGCAGGTGCTGAGCGCCTCCTCGGCCTGCCGCCGTGCAGCCTTCAGCTCCAGGATCTCCTGCTGCAGCCGGAGCCGCTCGCTGTCGAAGGCCCTGCGCGCCTCCTCGCGCGCCTCGGCCAGCAGCGCAGTCTTGACCTTGTCGGCCGCGCCATCGCGCAGCAGGGTCAAGGTGGCCTGCAGCCGCTGCAGCTCACCCTCCTTGATCTTGGCAGCCCTCGCTGCCTCCTGCTCATGCTGTCGGATCAGCGCCTCCCGTAGCGCCTGCAGCTCGCGCGTCTTGTCCTCATGCAGCTTGGCGCGCAGCTCAGAAAGGAAGGCGGTGTGCCGGCGCTGGTCCTGCTCGCGCTCCAGCCGGGCCTCCTGCAGCCGCTCGCGCAGCTTGCTCACCTGCGGGAAAGAGGATGGGGGTGAAGTGGGTCAGGGGCCTGGGCCAGAGGGTCTGGGTAAGGTGCAGGTCCAGCCCTGGATGGCCACGGTCACGTGGAGTCCTGACCTAGAGGGTTGGGGCAGGGATGGGGTTTGGGTCTGGAGGTCGGGGGCAGGGGTAGGTCCAGCTCTGGAGATTGGGGTCAGGAGTGGAATCTGGGTCTGGATGATTGTGGTCTGGGGTGAGGTCTAGCCCTGGGGGTCAGGAATAAGTCAGAATCCAGGAACAGCCTGGGACAGGGGCAAATGTGCGGTCAGTGTTGGTGTCAGGGACAAGTCAGAAGAGGTGTCAGGAGTAGGTCAGGGTGACATTCAGGGGAAAGAATCAACGGATCCACTCCTTCCCATACCAGCCCCCTCAGAGCTCCCAGATGCCATGGTTGCCTGCTGCTCCCATCACTCTGGGCTCCCAGCCCCACCCAAAGGCCCTCATTTTGTTTTCAGATTTTTCTATAAATCTATTCACCACCTTGTTTAATAAAATTGACCTGGTTTTTATGAATGGAACAAGCAGCATCATTTCTCACAAATTGATGAGGGAAGAAATCAGATTCAACGAAAAAGAGAATAGCTGACTGTGGCCCTGACCAGGGAGGGTCAGACCATGCCTGGATCCCAATCCCCAGGTCCAAACCCCACCCGTGACCCTGAGCCTCCCAAACCCAACCCTGACCCTCCAGAACCTGTCTCCATCCCTGACCCCACCCCACCCCGAGCCCGGACCCTGACTCCCCAGTGGGGGTCCACTGGATATTTGTAGAGATCATGCTAGGTTCATAATGTGTTGGCCACAGTGGACATCATCCTACCCCACAGCCCACTGTACCTGCTCTGTTCTAAGCCCTGGTGCCCCAGCACCATCACTCCCATCCAGCTGGTGTGGACATGTGGGGAGAACTCCCACTGCTCAGTCTCTTACTCAGTAAAGGCAGCCACATGCCAACAATGGGGTAAAAGACATCAGAGGGCCTGAATCCTGACCAAGCACCCTGCACCCAGCACCCACTCTCTCACAGAAATCCATGCCTATGTGCACAGGCCCACTCCACTAACACAGCCCCACTGTCCCCATGCCCGCCCTGCACCACACAGAGCCCCTGCACAGCCCCACTAGCCCCATACCCACTGCACTTAGCTCCCAGCATAGCCCCAATGCCCCCATACTGACCACTACCACACACAGCCCAATCTCAACCCCACTGTCCCCAAACCCCACTCCAGCCCGAGTATAGCCCCACTGTCCCCAAGCCCCCCAGCCCTGAGCACAGCCTCGCTGCCCCCGTACCCACCACAGACAGCCCCTCTGTACCCACCTTACTCTTCTCCTGCTGGATCTCAGCCTGGAGGCTGGTCAGCCGGGCCCGCAGCTCCTCATTCGCAGCCTGCACGGTGTCCGGCTCCATCTCGGGCTTCTCGCCCTTGCTGCGCCCTTTCTTCGACATGCTTCCTCTCAGGAACGGTCAGTCTGGTGACTGTCCAAGGGACAGCTCTGCGTGCTAACCTGTGGCTCGGGCCTCCGTTCGCTCTGCCGCCACTCCGTCAGCCACCATCACTTGGAGCCCTGGGAGGATGGGAGTGGTCACCGGAGGTGAGGCCAGTACCACTCTCCTGAGTCAGTCAGACAAAGTGCTAAGACCTCCCCCACCTGCCTTTCCAATGGGCCTCCAGAAGCACTGAGGGGTGGCCAGGGCCACACCTAGTACCCCACTGTCAGACTTGGAGAAGCACATCTCTCAACCTGCAGACCACAGTGCACCCCCTCTGTGATGAGTGTTTTCAAACGTGAACCCCAACTCACCCCAGAATCCAGAGCACAGGACCCTGGGCCTTCCTCACCATCTGCCAGAGCTTCACACTGAGACATCAAGTCCCAGACCCCAGGGAAGGCGCGGGTCACCCATCTCCCAGATGCGCACAGGTCTGCCCCCCATAGTGGGGTGCCCTGCTCATGCCCCAGGCCTCTGGGCCCACCCGCCCACTGGACCGGTCTGATCAATGACTGGCCACTATATCACTCACATTCCTCTAAGACCAAATCTTCACCCCGGCCAGACCAACCTCAGAACCACAGGTGGCCAAGCCGGAGCCTTCCCAAGTGAGGACAGGGCCCTGGGCAGCGGAAGAGATGGACTCTGAGGGCAGGGAGTGTTCCTTACACTCAACACTCCACAAACGCCACACCACTCTACCCAGGACACAGTGACCAGGTGGAAAGAGGGTCTTTGAAGATACAATGAGGATTGATGAGGCCACACTGGAGGAGGGCAGTCTAGTCTTCAATGGCTGGTGTCATACAAACACAAGCACACGCAGGGGACAGACGCAAAGGGCGGGCTCTGTGTGAAGATGGGGCAAAGTTGGCAGCAGAACAGCCAGAGCTGAGGATTGCCACTAACCCAGAAGCTAGAGGGACTAGGGAGGACCGTCCCCTGGAGCCTCTGGAGCAGGTGGCGCCGTGGATACCTGATTCCCACTCGCAGCCTCCACACCGTGATAGCCCCACTCTGCGGTGTTTGTTACAGAAGCTCAGGACACTCATTCACAGGCCACACAGAGGTCCACACCTCTCCACAGTCACGCCCAGCACTCACCTCTCCCACCCAGAATTCTCGCCACATCCCACAGCCCACATTCCCGATGTCCTTGCTCATTGTTCACCGCCACCATCACAGCCGCACACGTCAGCAGGTGAGCAAGAATACCCAGAGGGCAAGATGCAGCTTTTACAAGAAAAATAATAAGCTGAGTTTATGTGACAGCAACTCATTATGTTCGATGCTCATTTCCTGCTGGCCCCCCAAGAGTTCCCCAAGGCCATAAATTGCAAGGGAAGAGACTGCCCATTTTTCTCCTGAGTGGAACTGGTGGGCTGTAACCTTTGCTTTGGGTTGGGGAGCTCAACTTTTCTTCCATGAGGCCACCAGGGTTTTTTGGTTTTGTTTTTGTTTGGTATTTTTGCATATTGCGCATCTAAAACAAAATCATTTGTAGTCACCAGCTCGTAAACTCTGGGGTTTGCAGAATATGATGTGTGAACAAGCAACTCACATGATGGTAGATCCAGACTGAGCCCTTGGTGACTGCTGGCTTTGGAATGACCTCGACAGGACCCTAGTAACCTATGCACAGTGATGTCTCTGAGGAACCACTGTGGCAGGGCTAACTCATCGTGGTTTGGTTTGATTTCTACCTAGATAAGGTTTTAAAGTGTCCACAGAGATTTAGCTTTGCATGTCTGTATGAGGGAGGGGAGGATTTGTTTTTCTTAGGCTCACCAAGAATCAAAGGGTGATGAAAACCTGGGAAAGAAAAAGATCAAGTCAGTGTGTAAACAATAGCCTTAGGGCTAAGCCTGGGCCCCAGAGGTGGGACTCTGTTCACCTTTGTTTCTCCACTGAATCATGAGCAAAAGTGCTTATTTGCCAGGTGGTGGATCAGCAGGGCACACAGGGTCATGTGCCCAGGGGCTGGCAGAAATCATGGGTTGGGTTCTTAGCTTGGTTCCTTGCTGGCTCATGGCCTCACACAAGGTACTGTATCTCTCTGTGCCTCTGTTTCCAACAGTTGAAAGGAGGTGATGAAAATCCTCCTTCATAGGGTTTTTATGAAGATTAAATGGGTTTAAACATGTAAAGTGATTGCTGCGGTCACTGTGCTAATCCATCTTCTTAAGGGTCTTCCTCTCTTTTAATGACTATCCACTTTTGCCGCATTATGTCTTTTTCCAAGAACTGACCCCTCCTGACAACATGCCTGAAGTATAAGAGACAAAGCTTCACCATCCTTGTCTCCAAAAAGCACTATTTTTGCCTTCAAGAAGTGGCTGCACTTTCTCCAAGACATATGTGTTCGTCCTTTTGGCAGTCCATGGGCTATTCAGTACTTTTCTCCAACACCACAACTCAAAGACATCAATTCTTCTGCCATCAGTAGTCACTGTCCAATTTTCTGATACACAACACATAATTGGGAAGAAAATGGCTAGAATCAGGCACACCTTAGTCTTTGGGAAATATAATCCTTTAAACTAAATATATGTGTTTGGGGGGGTTACCCATTCATGCACAAAGGCTGCTCCATTCTGAACCTCACTCCTCTTTAATCTGCACCAACTTCGTGTCTGAGTTTCCAACTTCCCCTGGATGGCTTCAGTTGTAGGGGTTGGACTGCTGGTAACACAGCCCCTTGACTGTAACTGGCAATTCATCCACCTGCAGCCAGTCCCAAGGTTCCCTGCTGTCCAGGAAGCAGGGCTTCCTGTCCTCCAGCTCTAAGCACACAAGGAATGGGCAACTGGAAGACTGTAAAGTCAAACACTCACAAGAAAGAGAGCTCTGGTATCTACACAGTCCACCACATCCCCACAGGAAGCATCAACATGGGGAAAGCCCAGAAACTGCAGGCACGCCCACAGGAAAAGGTGATCCAATGACAGCAGATCAAAGGGGCTGCTCACAGACTCATCCCGAGGTGCAGAAAACTATACACAGAGGGAAACAACGTGGTCAAATATGGTCAAGTGGACAGAGACCATTCTCCTTAGTGACTACATTTGGGTTTCTGCGGTATAAGAATCTATGACCTAGCTCTGTCCTCCATGTCAGTGTCTCTCTCATTGATGCCACGCAGCCAGCTTCATCACCTCCACCAGAGCCCCGCCCACCAGCTTCAGCGCCTCCACCTGAGCCCCGCCCACCCGCTCCAGCACCTCTACCAGAGCCCCGCCCACCAGCTACATCACCTCCACCAGAGCCCCGCCCACCAGCTCCATCACCTCCACCTGAGCCCTACCCACCAGCTACATCACCTCTGCCAGTGCCCACATCCACTCAATCTCTGAACACCAGAGTTTTTGTCCACAAAACCATAGCCATGCAGGAGGCACAGATGCAGATGAACAAGGCAGGGAGGACGAATGACTTGGATGAACTGTCCACACTCATCATTCCCAGGAGAATGGGAAGTCTCATAAACAGTGGAGACAGAGCCCTCCTCCCACCAAGTCATGGGCACATCACACACTAGGCATGCTCTCTAAGTGCGGTTGTGAATGTTCCAGGCCCTCTAACAGCCATAATGTATCTGAGGAACCATCAAATGATGATTCTTACCATCGGGAGAAGAGGAAGAAACCAAACAGAAGCCAAATTCAGCAGCAGGATTGAGTGCAGACTTGGAACTGCAGAGCCTATAGGGAAACTACTCACCTCACTCAAGCATAGTCCTGCCAGGGCCAGGAGTACCTCAAGACACCACACACAAGAAAACCCTCCCACAGAGATGCTTTCTTCTCACAGTGTTGTTGAGGCCTGGAGGTGCTCAACAAATGGTCATCTCATAGGGCAGGGAACCCCAAGTGATTTTCCAAATGCACAGCTAGAAAATCTTCTGAGCCAGGCATCAGGGCATGTGCATTAGATGAGATCAGGGGCAAAGGAGGGATAGAGAGGACTCGTTAAGGCTTCAGGTTCAAGTCCAAGGCCTAGAGAATTTGTCCAACCAAAATGTACTTGTTCTGGCCAGAGACATGTTCCTTCAAGCACAAGAAGAGGTGAATGAATGCCTTGTCTTACAACAAAACTCCAGCTCAGCTTAGGGCACATGCACACAAAAGGCCCCCTCTGGTCCTGCTGAGCCCCCAGTTCTACCTGTCACCTTTCCTTGGAAGTCCTTCCTTCCATCACCACCATCACCATCATCATCACCAGCAGCAGCACCACCACCATCAAAATAAAAATTCTCATCATCACCTAACCATCATTCCATCACCATCACTATCAATACCACACCATCAAAATAAAAATCTTCATCTTCACCATCATCATCACCATCAAAATAAAAATCATCATCATCATCATCAGTACATTATCACCATCCTCTACCTCTCTACCCACCACTACTCATCATCTTCACCACCATCGTCACCACCATTTCCACAGCAGTAAACCTTTCTCAGTTCTAACTGTGGAATGGAATCCAAGCACAGCTTTCCTCCCTGCATCATCTTGTCCACCTGCTTGCCTGCCCTGTAGGCTGCCCATTAAACAAGGAAACAAAACCTACCAAATGAGGAAACAATAATCTCTTCAGCAAGTGTTACTGGCAAAACTGGAGTTGTACCTGTAGAAAACTGAAGCAGGATCCACACCTCACACCATACACAAAAATTAACTCAAGATGAATCAGAGACCTAGTAAAGCCCCAAACCGTAAAGACCATAAAAGAAAAATTTTGGCCAAACTTAGAAGTCCTAGCCTATGGTTTAAAGAGGCTGGCAAATACTGCCAGAAATGCACAACCAGGAGAGGATAACATTGATGAATGAAACCTTCTAAAGATGAAGTCACTATGTGCATCAAAAACTTTTACCAGTAAGACGAAATGAAAACCTACTGACTGGACTGGGGAGGGGGGTGGGGGGGGGGCGGAACCTTTGGCAATGTCATCTCGGACAAGAGTCTCATAATAAAAGTTTGCAGAATACTTCAGGGCCTCCATAAGAAAAAGACTGATAACACAATTACAAAATGGGCAAAAGACATGGAAAGATTTTTCACAGAGGAAGATATTTGGATAGTCAACAGACACATGAAGAGATGTTCAAAATCACTGGCAATAAGAAAGATGCCATTTAAAACCACAAGGAGACATCATCTTACCTCTGAAGCAGTGACAAAATTTAATAGGACAGCAAGTAATAAATGTTGGCAAGGACACGGAAAGATAGCAACTCTCATACACTACTGGTGAGATTGTAAAATGGTACAATCACTCTGGGAGGTAGTTTGGCATTTCATCAAAAAGCTGGATATAGAAATCCCATGTGCCCAGCAATTCCACTCTTAGGAATCTTTCTTTAGGAAAATAAAACTGAGGCACAGGTGGAGAGTTTACACCAATGTTCACAGTAGCAAGAAAATGGACACAACTTAAATGTCCACCAGCAAATGAACAGATTGAGAAAAGGTGGTACATTTACATGATGGAATACTATGCAGCACTAAGGAATAACAATAAAGAAAAATACTATATAACATGGGAGAGGATGGAGACTATTATGTTGAGTGAACTAATATGTGCCAAGTCAGAACTTTGAAGTGGTGCCTTGCACTTGGCTGCCCCCCAAAATCTATGCTCAGGTTTCAACAAGCCAATGCCTGGGGGTGGGGGGTGGGGTACCTTCCCATCCCTCAGTGGAGGTACCTGGCCTATGCACAAGTGGAGGTGCCTCACCCTTGCCCATGTGGGGGTGCCTCACCTGTGCTTGTGTTGAGGTGCAAGCAAGCTGCAGTGAGGATTCTGGCTTGTGGCACTTGGAAACACAATTTCCAAGCCAGTGGTGTTTGGTCGCTTTGGGGACACTCTGGATGACGTTCTTGGAGGTGGACGGAGAAAGACCGGCAAGCAGCTGTTAAAGTGCAGATCAGCTTCATCATTTCTGAGTGTGAGAGACTCTTCTAGAACTTCTTTGGGTGTGATGTAATTAACAGGGCAGAGTGTGACTTTCCTAGAATTCTGGCTTCTTGGGAATAGAGCAGTTTCTCAGCATCTCAGCTCAGCCAATTTGAGGAGCCCAGACCTGGGAGGCTTGAGAGTGGTGAGGGTGGTGGGGCATCCATCATCTCAGGAGGTGCAACAGCCCTGAAGATGGTCTTGAGGGCTTGATGGTGACCATTGTCTGCACTCAGATGGAGCAAAAGAAACTGGAGATCAAAGATGGTGCACAGAACTCACACCAACACCCACTATGGCCTCACACCAACATGCACCATGGTCTCGCACCGACACACACCATGGCCTTGAACCGACACAGACCATGGCCTTGCACCAGCACACACCATGGCCTCGCACTGACACAGACCATGGCCTTGCACCACCATGCACAGTAGCCTCACACCGACATGGACTGTGGCCTCACACTAACATGTACCATGGCTTCCCCTTGCCTGAGCTCATTCCACCAGAGCCACATGCAAAGTCTCAAAGAGGAAATTTCGAGGGTCAGTGAACGAGAGCAAGACTTTGAGTGAGAGGCAATGACAGTGACCACAGCAATGGGCAGGAGTGTGGGAGGCTCTGAGGGGTGTAGGATGGAGCAAGTAAGGATTCAATGTTGTTCATAGGGTAGCTATGAGTCACAGTTGACTTAACAGCAACTAACAACAACAGAGACTTAAAGAAACTACAGTGACTCCTCTGTGAGGGCCCTGTTGCTATCCTTAGACAATTTCTGTACTTTGTAAGCTGACACATCAAAGCTCTGCTATCCGAATCCCTATCTTGAAGGCTTGGGTGAATCTTGATGAGGTATTTAAAATTTCTAGCTTTTCTCCATCTTTCTCCTACAGAGCAATTGGTGGATTAGAACTGTGTACCTTCAGGTTAGCAGCACAGCTCCTTTAGACCACCAGCACTTTTTGTATATACTTATGCATACCCGTGTGTGTGTGTGTGTCTGTGTGTGTGTGTGTGTGTGTGTGTGTGT
>NW_006399879.1:8677470-8678369 GCF_000299155.1 Elephantulus edwardii | reverse complement strand
GTGTTCTCTGCTTGCCTGGGGACATCTTCGCAGGCCTCAAGGTCTGATGCATAGAGAGGAAGCCCCTGGGTGGGCCTCACCCTAGCCCATGTGGGCATGCCTCACCATGTAGTCTTCCCTTGCTCTTTGAACACCACTAAGTGTTCTGTGATACCCATTCTTCTCAATGTTAGCCACAATTTGTTGTAATCAACACAGTCAAAATTTGTTGCATAGTCACGCAAAAAGATAGACATCCTCCTGGTACTTTCTGCTTCCAGCCAAGATCCATCTGACATCAACAATTATGATATCCTTCATGCTATGGCCTCTTCTAAACCCAACCTGAATTTCCAGCAATTGTTTAGCCACTCTTTAAATAATCTTCAGTAAGATTTTACTTGCATGTGATATTATTGATAAGGTTTGATAATGTCCATGTTCTGTTGGATCACCCTTTTGGGGAATGGAAACAAATAGGAATGTCTTCCAGTCAGCTGGACAGATAGCTGTCCTCATTTCCTAGCACAGATTGGCGAGCACATCCAGGGTTGCATCTGTTAGTTGAAGCATGTCTATTTGTATCCCACCAATTTTGGGGGTCTTATTTTTTGCTAAGACATTTAATGCAGCTTCAACTCCTTTAATCACTATTGGTTCTTGATCACACACTACTTCCTAGGATAGTTCTGTGTCCACCGAAATTGAGAAAGAATTACGTTGCATTCATAGTCCAAGAGACCATTTCGCTATGAGTCGTCTACAACTCGATGGCATTAAACAACAATAACAATGACGACGACCAAGAGAGAGCTACGTTGGCCGAGTGGAAGGAAGCTGTGTTACCAAGCCGAAGGTGGGTGATTGTCATCTGTGGCCCTCGGCCAGGTTCAAATTGTCTTCCTGTCAAACATTCTTCT
>NW_006399879.1:8655146-8677324 GCF_000299155.1 Elephantulus edwardii | reverse complement strand
GACTCGACGGCATTAAACAACAACAACAACAACAAATCCTGAAGTACAATGAGGTGAGTGATAAGATACTATCTATACAAACATTACTAAAATATATGCATCAATACCAAAAGTCAAAGATGAGGAAATTGAGGATTTCTACCAGCAGGCACAGTCAGAAATCTACTAACTATGCAAACAAGATTCATTAATGATAATTGGTGACTAGAATGCAAAAGCCGGAATGAAAGAAGGGGAACTGGTTATCAGAAAATATGAACTTGGTGACAGAAATTAGGCTGTAGATCAAATGATTGAATTTGGCACAATCAATGATTTGTTCATTGCAAATATCTTCTTTAAAGCATACAAACAGTAGCTATACATGTGAATCTCACCTGGCAGGCTGCATAGAAATCAGATTGACTACATCTGTGGAAGGAATCATTGGAGAAGGTCAACATGAGCAGTCAAAACCAGGCCAGGTGATGACTATGGAACAGACCAAGTTCAAGTGCAAGTTCAAGTTGAAATGAAGAAAACTGAAAACAAGTTCATAAGAACCAAAATACAACCTTGAGTCTATTCACCTATCCCACAGGAACTTAAAAGCCATCTCAAGAACAGGTTTGCCTTTTATTGTAAGAACCACCTTCCCTCTGTAACTTGATTTGTGCCACTATTAGAACCTCTACTCGGAATATTATTGCTTTTTAATTTTTGACTCATGTACTTTTAACTTGTTAGTTAAATTTGTGTCTTCTAGGCTGCAACACTTCCATGATACATCTTCAAGGATATGAACATGTATAGCTAAGCACAACTGATAACAGTGCATCTAAATTCCAAAATCAATCTCCATAATAATCTATGTGTTTCCTACTGCCAAAGGGGCCCTTTAGAGTAGTGAGAGAAGATCTTCACCCTGAAACCTACAGTGTCCCTTTTCAGCAGGAAGTAGCTAAGAGAATACGCCATCCCCTTTTCCTTATGAATCAGGTGAAGTCTCTCTCAGGGAGGAGAGATAGGGAATGGCAAAGGACACACTGACAAAGAAGATGAATCAGAACTGGCTTTGACAAGCACTGTGGCAATCGGACAATTAAAACAGACATTCGGGGGGGAAGAAGAGGAAACTGGGGAGGAGGGTAGAGAAAACAGTGCAATAATGAATGAATGAAAATCCAAAATCTCTGTAAATTTTCACTAAAACTAATAAAATTTAATAATAATTTTTTAAAAAGAACACATTTGAGGTACTGAACACTAATGATGGAGACCAGGTGAATCATGGGATGGCATCAAGAATATCATTCATGAGGAGAGGAAAAGGTCTTCACAAAGACAGAGAAAGAAAAGGCCAAAATGGAGGTCAGAAGAGACTCAGAAAATAGCACTAGAGCATCTAGAAGCCAAACTCAGAGAGATGCCAAAGAAAAAGATATAAACAAAAGATTTCAAAGGGCTGTGTGAGACAAAGCAAAATGTTAGGACAGAATACGCAGTGAACTGCAGCTGGAAAACAAAAGGGAAGAACTCTCAGCCTCTCTTAAGCTAAAAGAACAGAAAAACAAATTCAAGCCTCAAAGTTGCAATACTGAAAGATGTCATGGGCAAAATCCTCAATGATCCACAAAGTATCAAGAGAAGATGGAAGGAATACTATAAAAATGTTGTTGTTGTTGTTGTTGTTGTTGTTATCTGCCATCGAGTGTGAACTGACTCATAGTTGACCCTCCAGCAGATTTTCAGAGGCTGTAAATCACACAAGAGGAGATTACTCATGTTTCCCCCACAGAGCAGATGGTGAATTTGAACCATGTGTCTTAGGCTTGGCAGCACAGCTCCTTAACAGCAGAGCCCTGAAGAAGAGGAAAATCTATGAAGGCAAAGGAAGATGGATTGTTCCCAGAAGCTGGGGGATGGGAGGAGAGTTAAACTGAGGACAGCACAGGAAAGGAAAACCCTGGAAACGATGGATTGACAGTAACTGGGGTGATGGGGTAGGTGGATTGGAGACAATGGGATTGGCTCAGGACAGGGAGGGGTTCAGAGCCATTAGGCATAGTGTCCCTATCAGCTGAAGTGGACCAGAGGACACACAACAATGGAGCACTTTCATTAACTATGGTTTAAACACCATCCTGTGTTTGCAAAGTGGCCCCATGCTGGTCCCCTCTGGTCATGTGACTCCAGGCTAGTCCCCTTTCCAGCCTGGCTGCACCCCCTCACTGAACACTGCCCACTCATCCTCCCACTCCTCACCCCCCCCATAAACTTGACCATGTGTCCCATGCTGGACCTCCCTGTAGTCCTGACACCACAGAATCACAGCTCCTGTGCTGAGATGAGCAATCTCTGCATCCAGAAATGGACATCTAGTTCTCTGATCAGTTCTGGGACACCATCCATGGCCCCTACCACAGAGAGTGACCACAGCATCCTTCCAGCCTCCTCCCTGGATGGGACACTCCCACTCAGCCTGGACATCCACCCTGATCACTGCAGGAGCACCTGGGAAACAGCCATCCAGAAGGAACACCTGCAGTCAACACCTCTGGCTGCAAGCATAGGGGCAAACCCTTAACATTAACCAAGGCCAAACCCGCTGTCCTCATGTGAACACAATCCCCAAATGTGAGGTGTGTCCAATCTGTGGCTTCCCTCCTCTATCCTCCAGTCTAGCCACCCCACAGCACTCTTTCTCTCTGACCCTGGCGGCTCAGGCCTCAGTCTGTGCTCACAAGTTAAAAGGACACTGTCTTCAGACTGCCAGGTGGACAGATGCCAGACCCTACTGGCTACTACTGCCCTGTGGGTTGGACAGCTCTCTGGAACAACTAGAATATAACCTCAGCCCAATGAGTACTGATGAAGAGATGGCCTCTGGGAGGGGTCCAGCATGAGTGTGAACACCCACTCCAAGGGACACGCAGCCCCCTGAGAGCAGGCCCATTAAGCATCACCTTCACAGGGCACACCTCCCAGCACAGAATCCACAGGGGAGCTGCACAGGTGGGTCTACAGTCCAGTCTATGGCTCTGCCTCCTCATGCAGGATGCACGAGGACATGGGGCTTCCCCGAAATGGACAGTTGAAGTCAAGGAAACCCAAGTACAGTGGGTGCCTCTGGAGAGTTGGAGGCAAGCTGGGACATCGTCTGATCAATGGACACTCTGCTTGGCATGCACATCAGCCATGGCCACTTGACCACAATCACAGCCACAGCTACCACCAAATGGACTTACAGTGACCAGCTCTGCTCCAAGCATCTGTCACCCAAGCCCTCTGACCCTAACCTGGGGGGCTGCAGGGATGAACTCCACAGACATCACAAACAGGAAGCTGATATCTTTGCTTCAAAGTTGCACTATCAGCTCAAACCCTCCTCATCCCTTCCCTGGTGTTTTCAGGATAAGAAGGGGTGGGAGCAGGATGGGATGGGGTGAGAGCAGAATGAGATGGGTGGGAACAGGACAAGATGTGATGGGAGCAGGACAGGATGGGGTGGGAGCACGAAGAGATGGGGTGGGAACAGGATGGGATGGGGTGAGAGCAGGCTGAAATAGGGTGGGAGCAGGACAGGATGAGGTGGGAACAGGACAAGATGGGGTGGGAGCAGGATGGGAAGGGGTGAGAGCTACAGCCAAGCACCAATGCTCACCCATGGGACATGATGGGGTGGGAGCTACAACCCAGCACTGATGTCCACCTGTGGAACAGGATGGGGTAGGAGTAGGACTGGAGGGAGTGAGAGCTACACCCCAGCATTAATGCCCACCTGTGGCACAGGATGGGGTAGGAGCTACACCCCAGTGCCAACGCCTACCCGAGTCTTCAGTAGTGGAGTCTGGTGGGTAGAATGGGCACACTGATTCAGACAAGTAGGGTCTGTATTTCTACTTACTGCCATCAAATCAGCTTCAGTTCACAGCTACCCTACTCCCAGCTGAAGAACTGGCCCACCTGCATCCATCCCAGGACCATGCA
Organism: Elephantulus edwardii; assembly: GCF_000299155.1. Classification (NCBI taxonomy): domain Eukaryota; kingdom Metazoa; phylum Chordata; class Mammalia; order Macroscelidea; family Macroscelididae; genus Elephantulus; species Elephantulus edwardii. The sequence continues at coordinate 8,673,355 of NW_006399879.1, read as the reverse complement.
TGGGCTGGGCTGCAGTACCCACTGGTCCTCACTGGCTACCCTATTGCCATCTGAAACACTGGCCCATCCTGAACCCATCCAAAACCACACATGAGCTGGGCTGCAGAAGCCACAGATCCTCCATGTGGGAAGCCAAATTTCATACTAACTAGTTAAAATAAACCAAAGGATATATCAAGGTATGAGGGAGGTGTGGATACAAGCTGGAATTCACCCTGAAGCACTAAGGCAAACCTTAGGCTTTTACACTAGTATTGTATTTACTAACCCCTCCCTCCTGAGTCAAGCATAAAGTTTTCAATGGAAAAAGCTTAGCTTCTTTTGCTTAGAATTCTCTTTGTGATTTGCCCCCTGGCAATTTTCAATAAAGGCACATGAAAGCTGAGACTGGTGTGTTAGTGGTTTGAGAACTGTTCACCTCCTGCTTTACCTCTCTTTTTACTTATACATTTTTGGTGTTCTGTCTCATCATTAATACTTACTAATATATACTTTACCCTCAGTCTGCAACATCCTGAACAGGGACAAGGTGGTTCATGTATGTTCATTCGTGTTCTCTCTCTCTTTCTCCCCCTATCTCTCTCTCTCTCTCTCTCTCTCTCTTTATCTATCTCTATCTCTATCTCTCTTCATGCAGACACCAGAAGGGAATTCACTCAGGGTAAGTGAAACTTTAGGGAAAATTAAAGGCAGGGTTATGAAGAAATCCTGAACCTTGAGTAGAAAAGATTTTATAAGATTTTACTTCACCTCATGAAGGAGAAATTCATGAAGCAAAGTAGAAAAAAAATCATGGAGATTTTTCGACCCTCTGAAATAAATGGATTAAAAACTCAGAAGTAAAATTGATAAAAAAGAGTCATGGGAACAGCATGTCCTCTGAAGCTCAGTATGTTACTTAAAAATTACTTAAGAGCTCAGGGGTAAAAGTAAGAGAAAGGTCATTTTTTCAGTTGTTTCAGTATGTGCAGGAACACTGTCACTGGTTTAAACAGGCAAATAGAATGCAGTTAAACTCAAAATCTTGGCAAGATATTATGCAAGCTTTACAAAGAGCTCAGCAAGAGGGAGATGTGATTCCTGTTTTGGTCATTACATGATTTGATCTCATTAGCTTTAAAATCGTTACCATTTGAAGAGGAAATAGCTGAAAAATTAGAAGAAAAAAACTGCTTCAGAAGAGAATGATAGTGAATATGATATAAAGGAGGATGAATTTCTTCTACTTCCAACTCCAGAGGAATTGAGCAATATAATCCAGGATGATCGTCCTTATGAGAAATTATGTACACTAGTTTTAGAACTTTCTATAAAATAGACAAATTGAGTTCTCATAATGAAATATATTACCAAAGTAAAAATACAGCTCCATCTGTAGCAAGTGTTCCAGATTCTATGTTATTTAATGATATGGGAGTAACTACTTTTAAGAAATCTTTAACAGTCATGTCTAGGGCCTTGCAACAGGCAAAGCAAGATGATTTATCTAACTGGGGAAAAGGAACTTCAACATTTCCAGTAACAATTCAGGATGTACCTCCGGATCAAGATTATCCCCAAGGGTATCAATTGTATCAACATCCGTTGTTATAAGACTATTAAGGAATCAAAGCAAGCCACAGACGCTGATGGTATGCATTCTACCTATTGTAAGGGGCATATTACAAAGATTAGTTACAGAATTTAGATTCTTTCCTTATGAGTGGGAGTCCATGGTCAGGACAGTTTTGGAATCTGGAGCATATTTACAGTTTAGAACTTGGTGGACTGATGAAGCTACAAATATGAAGAGGATTAATTTATCTAGAAATTTTCCTCTTAATGTTACTGCTGATCAATTTTTGGGGAAAGGTCAATAGTTTGGAGTGCAAAATCAGTTACAATATGGTAATGTTGTGATTCTACAAGTAAGGCTTTGCTGTATGCAAGCATGAGATAAAGTAGAAATTTCAGGAAAGAGAGATCAATCCTTTATCAGAATAGCACAAACTGAAAATAAAAAGTATACTGCTTTTGTATCTAAATTAAAGGATGTTATTAATAGAGCAGTATCTCAACCCAAGCTTTTGTTAAAAAATTTAGCATATGAAAATGCTAATTCAGAATGCCAAAAGGCTATTAAACTACAACCAGGAGAGGATAAAATAGATGAATGGGACCTTCTAAGAATCAAATCCCTATGATATCCAAAAACTTCTCCAACAAGGTAAAAAGGGAAGCCACAGACTGGGGGAAAGTATTTGGTAATGACATGTCAGATAAGGGACTTATTTCTAGAATTTATAAAATACTTGAGCACCATAGCAAGATAAAGGTAAACAATCCAACTGAAAAATGGGCACAGGATATGAACAGACACTTCACCAAAGAAGACATTCAGACGGCCAACAAACACATGAAGAAAAGTTCAAAATCCCTAGCTCTAAAAGAGATGTAAATCAAAATAACTATAAGATATCATCTCACTCCAGTAAGAATAGCAAAATTTAACAGAACAGCAAACAACAAATGCTAGTGAGGTTGTGGAGAAACTGGAACCCTCATTCACTGTTGGTGGGAGTGTAAAATGGTGCAATCACTATGGAAGGCTGTATGGTGCTTTCTCAAAAAGTTGCAAATAGAAATACCATTTGACCCAGCAATTCCACCACTGGGAATATACCCTAAAGAAACCATAAGTGCCACCCAAGCAGATATATGCACACCCATGTTTATTGTGGCTTTCTTCATAATAGCAAAGAGCTGGAAACAACCCAAGTGCCCATCAAAAAAACGAATGGATAGAAAAGCTCTGGTATATTCACACAATGGGATACTAGGCAGCATTGAAAAACAAGGAACTCATAAAATATTATGCAAAATGGATGACTCTGGAGGACATTATGCTGAATGAAATATCTCAGTCACAAAATGACAAATATTGCATAGGGCCACTGTTGTAAAACAGGACTGACATTGGGGTTGAGAGAAAGCAGAGAAGGAGGGGAGGAATGATGTATTGAAACAGATGAGGGACAAAACTGTTTAAAAGGGATATATGAATGGGTATTATTGTCATGACAGGAATCCAGAATGAAGGCTGCACAGTGGAGTGGACTTGGGGGGAAGGACTGCATAACATTTGCGTTACTTTTCAAGGAGAAGAGTGAATTGAGGGGGAGGAGGGGCAGGGAAAAAAGTGCAACAATGAATGACTGGAAACCCTAAGTCTCTGTATACTTTCATTAAAATTTCATTGGAACTAGTTCTTATCAAGCCAATCTAATAGCAGCTGCTTTAAAGGGAACTTTAAATTTGTCTCAAACCAAATTTTACAATTGTATAAAATCAGGACATTTGAAAAGAGATTGTCAGAAAGAAAGAGGGGAGAGTAGAGATGTAAAGAAAAAATTCCATGCCTTCAGAGCTTTGTAGAACATGTGGAGAAGGATATCACTGGACTAGTGAATGCAGATCTGTATTTAACAAACAAGGTAACAAGATTGGGTGAGGAAACGTCATACATGCCCTGTCAGCTCGGGGCCCTGCAAGCTGCCAGCAGTTATCCTGGGAGTAAAAACAATTTTGAGCAACAGCATATCTCAGACTTATTTCACACCACCTCAAGAAGTGCTGCATTAGATATTATAGCTCTTCCTGATAATATTACTCTTATACCAGAATTGGGAGTTTTTAAGATACTGACTAATATTTTTGGACCAATTCCAGAAAATAGTGTTGGATTAATTATTGGAAGAAGTAGTTTAACTAGTAAGGGTATCTTTGTTCATCTGCTGGTTATGTAGGAGAAATAAGTATAATGGTATCTACTAAACAGCCTCAGAATTTATTAAAAGGTCAAAGAATCACTCAATTATTGTTGTTACTATATATTAAGCAAAAGGCTGTCCCTATAAAAGGACAAGGAGGTTTTGGCAGTACAGGATCAAATATATATTGGAATACCATTATTAATTATTAAAGACCACAAATGATTGTTACTATTGAAAGGCATAAACTACAAGGCTTGGTTGACACTGGGCTGATGTCAATTGTAGCTACTCATCATTGGCCCCCAGAATTAGCATTAAAGGATGTGTCTGTTACTTTTACTGGAACTGGTACTGTGACTGGAGTTAAACAGAGGGAACATGTTTCGGAATGTGAAAGACCAGAAGGTCAAAAAGGTAAATCACAATCTTTTGTAACTGATATTGCAATTACTCTATGGGGTAGAGATTAATTATCTCAGTGGGGAGCAACATTACAAATTCCCACTATTTCAACTCCAGCAAAAAAATATACGATGATAAATATGAATTATATTCCAGGAAAAGGGTTGGGAAAAAAAGAAACAAGGAGTTGCTAGTTTTCAAGAGCCTAAATCTAATCTATCATGGAAAGTATTAGGATACCCAAATTTATAATGAGGGTCATTGTTCCTCATTATGCTCTCCCCTTAACTTGGTTAACAGATAAACCAATTTAGGTAGAGCAATGGCCCTTAACTAGATAGAAATTAGAAATGTTAGAATGATTAGCTCAAGAATAATATCTAGCTGGTCATATAGAAGAAACCACTAGTCTTTGGAATTCTCCAGTGTTTGTAATAAAAAAGAAATCAGGTAACTGGAGAATGATAACTGATTTAAGAAAAATTAATGAAGTAATTCAGCCGATGGGTGCTTTACAACCTGGACTGCCTCTTCCCTCTTTGATACCTAAAGGATGGGCAATTATTGTTATTGATTTTAAAGATTTTTTTAAATATTCCATTGCAACCTAAAGACAGAGAAAAATTTACTTTTACTTTTCCTGCTATTAATCATAAACCTGCTAAAAGATAGTTTTGGAACATTCTCCCCCAGGGAATGTTGAACAGTCCAACTATGTACCAGTACTTTGCAAATCAGCTATTAGAGATTTTAAGAAAATTATTTCCTCATTCTTTAATTATTCATTATATGGATGAGATATTGTTTTCTTGTTCTAATTTGAGTACGTTGCAATCATTATATAACAAGGCTACAGAAATCCTTCAGGAATATGGATTACAAATAGCAAGTGAGAAAATACAAACCATTGAACCTTATAAATATTTAGGATCCCTATTAGAAAGATCAAAAATTATTTCTCAAAAAACACAAATACGAAGAGACACTTTGCAAACTCTGAATGATTTTCAAAAATTATTGGGTGATATTAATTTGTTACGACCTAGTCTAGGTATTCCTACATATCAATTACAAAATTTATTCAAAATCTTAGAAGGTCCTTCAGATATTCAAAGTCCTAAGAAACTTAAGCCTGAAAGAGAAAAGGAATTAAAAATTATAGAACAAAGGATACATGAGGCTCAATTAGACTGCATAGATTTAAATAAATATGTAAAACTGAATTTTATTCATTCTTAACACTCTCCCATTGGAATATTAGATCAAGAAAATAAAATTCTAGAATGGTTATTTTTGAGAAATAAATGTAGTAAAAGATTAGTTACATATATTGAAAAAAATCTGTGATCTCATCCTTAAAAGTTGGCTAAGACTATGTCAATTAATGGCTGTCAACCCAGAGGAAATTATAGTCCCTTTCACATCTTCACAGATCAGTAATTTATGGAAAATATCAGATTATTGGCAGGAAGCTTTTGCAAATTATATAGGAAAAATCTGTAATTCTTATCCCTTAGATAAATGATTACGTTTATAAGACAGACTAATTGGATATTACCAAATAAAGTAAAAACTTCACTTTTGCAATCATATATTTATTATACAGATGCAAATAAGATGTGTTATGCAGGTTATACTAATGGTAAAGATAATAAATTAGTTAAAACTAACGACTTCTGTTCAACAGGCTGAATTATATGCTATCATTATGTTATTGCAAAATATAAACTTTCCTTTGAATATAGTTACTGATTCACAATATGTTGAGTTTACTCTTAGAAATATAGAAATAGTATATATTCTTTCTCAAGATACTGATATTAGTATGCTATTTATTATGTTACATGTTTTAATTCATCAATGAGAATCTCCTATATATACAGCTCATATTTGAGCTCATTCTGGCCTTCCAGGACCAATGTCAAAATTTAATGATAAAATAGATCAATTATTAGTAGGAAATGTTAAACTTAGTGAAGATTTTCATCTCCATACTCATTTAAATGTTAATGGAATGATGAATAAAATTGGAATTACATGGCAACAAGCTTGAGAAATTATACATAGATGTCCTCAATGTGGTCTCATTAATGTACCACCTTATAAAAAAGGAGTCAATCTTAGAGGTGACAGACAAAATATGTGCTGGCAAATGGATGTTACTCATATTCCATCATTTGGGAAGTTACAGTATTTTCACCATACTATTGATACTTTTTCAGGCTTTCAATGGGCCACTGTTTTGTCAGGAGAAAAATCAACATTTAATTGAAACTTTTAACGTGATGGGTCTTCCATCAAGTATTAAAACTGATAATGCTCCTGCTTATAATTCTAAGGAAACACAAGAGTTTCTTAAAACATGGAACATTAATCATATTACTGGTATTCCATATAACCCCCAAGGACAACTATAATAGAAAGGGCTATTTTGACTTTAAAACTATGTTGAAAAAATAGAAAGGGGGAGATGGAATAGTTAGATTATCATCTCCTGGAACTATTTTACAAAAAGTCTTATTTAATATTTTAAAATGCTAATGAAAAGGGAGAAACTCCATCTGAAAGACACTGGGTATTACAATCACCTAAAGAATTGAATCAGCCTATATATTATAGGGAACCTCTAACTAATGAATGGGGAAAGGGCTTTGTTATTAGGTGGGGTTGAGGCTTTGCTTATATCTCTACAGGCTCAGAAATGTTGTGGGTGCCCTCCAGAAACATAAAACTCCAAGATGAGTCAAAAGAGGCCACACTACAATGAGGACGAAGTCGTGGAATGGCTGAGTATGATGACACTGGAGCAGCATCAAACACAGGGACATTTACCAGAGACTAAAAAAGCTGAGATATCTACATGGGGCCAGAGAAAGAAATTAATAATAGAAGCGGGGGAGGGGAAATGTTACAGAAGACAGGGAAACAAGTATCTGCTGAACATTTGTTTTTAGCTATGCTTGCTATTTTGGGTCAGGTAGGAATAGCAGATAATACAAGCTATTGGGCATATATTCCTAATACTCCCTTGTTAAAAGTAGTTAATTGGTTATATATATAGAGAGAGATACACTCCTATATCCATTTATAATAATGACAGTCAGTGGCTTCCAGATCCCCATGATAACAGGGGACCCCTTAAATCTAATGAAGAAGGAATGACTTTCTAATTATACTTTAGATATTGATATTTTTTCCATATTCATTGGATATTTATCCTATTCTTTGAAAGTAACTCAGCTATGGCTTTATAAAATTTTGGGTAATATTACATCTCTCTTTTACATGTTCCAAGGATATAGGTTTTATGGAGACAACAGTAACATAACTTCAGGTTATCCTGATAGTCCTCCCTGTCAGTTGCTTCCTTTATCTCTCTTAGAGAATGGATACATTGAAGACAATGTCGAATAGAGCAAGGGTGAGTTTTAATTAATACTGCTTATGGAAACATCATTGATTGGAGCTTTGTTGGTTCCACTCATCAGCATAGAAAACTTAAGTTGGTGTAATGAAGACAATGGATTTATAACTACTCATGCTAATAATAAAATATCTTAGCATGGAGGAGGAATTGCTAATAATACAATATCTTAGCATGGAGGAGGAATGGTGAAACCATATCTAAGTTTTCAACACTTTTCTTACCAAAACACTATTAAGATGTATATTTATTTAAATTGGAAATTATTCATATGATAATATTAATAATGTTACTAGCTCTAAATTGAAAATAAATTAAACCAATTATCTTCGAGCCTGTGTTTCCTTACCTTATGTAAAAGGTTCAACTTGATGGGATTCTACAAATTTAATATTATATTGTTCAAAATTTATTTTATATATTTATTCAATTTTTTCTATTATTTTATCATTTAATGAAAGTGTTTACATATCAGTAACCTGACTTGAATGACAGCTGTCAATATTAAAGAGAAAATGGCAATCATCCCCTAAAAGTATGATCTTATAATATTTGGTTACATAATTATTAAAAAATTATAAAAGAGCTCTTTGAATTAGCAAATTTGGGAATAATTGCCAATACTGCCACCACTACTACAGTTGACTTGGCTTTGCATCATGTATTTAAATCTCAGTTTATGTAAAAACATTGCATTAAAATGATGAAAAGTTATGGTCATTTCAAAGACAAATAAAATTAAAATGTAATTGGAATATTATCAGTTTTGTGATACTCCAGTAAAGTGGAATGATACAGAATGGAATGAATCTTGGTAATTTCATAAATGATATACTGAAATTACATTCTGTTTTTGATAAGCAATTGGATTATTTTAACAAAATAGATATTCTGCAAGGAATAGTGAAGGAATATCCAACCTGAATCCTTCCGATCATATGCAGATTTTTGGAAGTATTTTTGTGAGCTTATTATGCTTAATTTATTATATTTGTTTGTTTGTTTATAAAGGATGGAGAGAACAAAAACAAGTAAGAATGAATCAAAGAAGAGAAGAAGCTGTGCTCATCTAGATGACAACATAATTATGATAAAAACAAATGAGGGGTTAATGTGGGAAGACAAATTTCATACTAAATACTTATAATAAACCAAATGCTATTTCAGGATAAGAGGGAGGTGTGGATATAAGAGGGAATTCACCCTGAAGCACTAAGGCAAACCTTAAATGTTTACAGGAGTAGGCACTAAGGCAAACCTTAGGCTTTTACACTATTCCTGTATTGTATTTACTAACCCCTCCCTCCGGAGTCTAGCATAAGGTTTTCAATGGGAAGAGCTTAGTTTCACTTGCATAGAATTCTCTTTGTGATTTGCTCCTTGGTAATTTTCAATAAAGGCACAGGGAAGCTATTGGTGCTTCATTGGTTTGAGAACTGTCACCTCCTGCTTTACCTCTTTTTACTTATACATTCTTGGTGTTCTGTCTCATTATTAATACTTATTAATATACTTTACCCTCGGTCTGAAACACCTCCATGGATCACTGTGTCTTTCTTCTTGTCCCTCTCTGTTTGCAAGCTCTGATGAAACCTTATCCACACCCTGATCACACACCAGCCTCCACTGACAGGGGCTGGGGTGGAAAATGGCAGTGTATGGAGTGCAAATGTCTGAGACAGAACCCCCAGATCTTCAGAACCCTCTTCACCAGGTGGGAGCCAATCCCAAGTCAATTGTGGTCCTCTCTCAGGTGCCAGGAGCAACCAGGTGTGAGTGAGCTGGATAGGGACCAAGGATGCAGAAGGGATTCCAATTGCAGATCAGACGGAACTGCCCCCAGCCCCACTGCTAATCAGACCCTTGCTCTCTCTGCAATGCTTCAACCCCAGACCTAGGCTCCAGTGTGCCCACTAGTCCTGCCCTGCCCTCCAGCCCTTAGGCCCTCCTGTGAAAACAGAACAAGCCTCCCTCTATCTCCAACCACAGCCTCTCAACCCCTCCACAGCTATCTCCATTACTGGCCTTTCATTGTCCTTAGTGTAGCCTCACACTGTGACTATGTGACCCACTGACCTCAGTGACCTCCACTGACCCCCAACCCACTGATCCTCACTGATCCCCAACCCTAGGATCTTCCAACCCACTGACTATTGCTGATTCTCGACCCAATGACTTCCACGAACCACCACTATCATTACCATTATCATCAACATCCTACCATATTTACCAACACCATTATCACCACCACACAGTTGCCACTACAACTACCATCAATACTACTATCTCCCTGTTATCATCACCACCACAACCACTACCACCAGCCTTTCACCGTTTATACCAACACCGTCATTCCCACTGTCAGCACCGTCAGCAGCACCACCACTACCAACATCACTAGTACCACTGTAACTCCCACCACCATAATCACCATCATCACTTCCACTGCCACTAGTACAATTTTATCATTATGGTCATTATCTTCCTACTACTAACACTACCATCACCAAGCCCATGTATACCACCAACAACACTACCATTATCACCACTATTACCCAACTGCCATTGTAACACCATCACCATCAGTATGACCACCACAACTACCAACATCATTCCCATAATACCGCAGGCACTAACACCATTACTACAAACACTCACATCACCATCACCATCAGTACTGCCACCAGGAGGACTATAACCATATTACCACCACTAACACTGAAACACCCACAGTAGTCACCATCAAAATGGTCATCCTCATCGTCACTCACACCACAATCACTATCACCGCTGTCTGTGACAACCATCACAACCTCCATCACCAGCATCATTACCACTGTCATTCCTACCAGTCTTCCAACACCACCACAATCACTCAAGACCTCCATCACATTTATGTTCAATGTCTCCCAACCCACTCACACTCACTTTCCCCATCACACTTCCAAGACGTGTTCCCATAACACCCAACTATCTCCATCACAGACGCTGTCCCCATCACACACACACACACACACACACACACATTTTCCCCACCAAACTGTCCTCATCATGTCAAAACTCACTATCCCCATCACACCCACTCACTGTCCATATCACTTTCTCACATATACACACATAAACACACACACACTGTCTTCATCACATTCACAAGTATACTCACAGCACCCAAAAGTCTCCATCACAGTGTCCCCATCACATCCACACCTACACTCTTTCATACTCATATTAACTGTCCCTAACACATCCACACTCATTGTGCGAATCACACCCACACTCAGTGTCCCCAAGAACTCACACTCACTGTCCACATCACATACAGTGTCCCCTTCACATGCACACTCACTGTTCCAATCACACCCACATGCACTGTCTCCATCACAGTAACATTCATTGTTCCCATCACACCCACACTCAGTGCCTGCAACACACACTGACAATTCCCAGCACCTTCAGTGTCCCCATCACTCACACTCACTGTTCCTAACACACACACTTTCCACATCACACTCACTGTCCCCATCACATCCACACTTAGTGTCTCCTTAGCATCCACACTTTCTGTCCCCAACACAGTCACTGTCCCCATCACATTCACATTCATTGTTATTATCACACTCACACTCACTATCCCCATCACACTCACTGTCACCATCACACTCAATGTCCTAATCAAATCCACACTCAGTGTCTCTTTCACATCCACATTCACTGTCCCCATCACATTCTCTGTCCCCATCACACTCACTGTCCAAATCACACTTTCTGTCCACATCACACTCTCTGTACCCATCACATTCACACTCACTGTCCACATCACCCTCTGACCCCATCATACTCTGTCCCAATCCCACTTTCTGGCCTGTCACACTCTCTGTCCCCAACACACTCTCTGTCCACATCACACTCTCTGTCCCCACATACTCACTGTCCCCATAACATCCACTCTCACTGTCCCCATCACTCTATCCCCATCACACTCACTGTCCACATCACAAACTTTGTCCCCATCACATTCTCTTTTCCCATCACACTCACTGTCCTCATCACATCCACAGTCACTGTCCACATCACACTCTCTGTCCCCATCACATCTCTGTCCCCAACACATTCTCTTTACACATCACACTTTCTGTGCCCATCACATTCACACTCACTGTCCACATCACACTCTCTGTGCCTGTCACTCGGTGTCCCCAACACACTCTTTGTTTGCATCACACTCTCTGTCCATATCACACTCTCTGTCCCCATCACCGTCACTGGCCCCATCGCAGTCACTGGCCCCATCATACTCTCTGGCCCCATCACAGTCACTGGCCCCATCACACTAACTGTCCTCATCACACTCTCTATCCCTATCACACTCTCTGTCCCCATCACAGTCACTAGCCCCATCATACTCACTGTCCTCACCACATCCACACTCATCTCATCACCACCTCTATCACCCTTATTACTGCCACCACTACCACCAGCATCAGCCTAGATTCACCATAACATACTATCACTACCACTATCTTTATCACCATCACTGCATCACCACCATCACCAATACCACCAGTACTCCTACCAGCATCAGCCCCAATACCAACATCACTCCTACCACTCCGATCACAACCACCACCATCAATGCCATCATCACCACAACTATCACCAATTATATCACTACTATTACCATCACCACCACCATCATCACTTACACAAACATTATCAACACCACCATCACAACCCAAAAGACCAACGTGATCCCATCACACTATCACCAACATCACAAATACCAACATTAACACCCCCTGTGGCATCATCACTATCACCACCTCTACCAACACCAACACCATCATCACCACCCCCCTACCATCATCACTACAGGCTCTACATGGCATTAGCATTCTCCCCAGGACCTATAGTACATGAGGTCACTCATCATTCACAGTCTTACTCCCTTCTATGAGGTTAATCCTTATAAATATCAGTCCACATGTATTGACATCAAGGTAGCCATCACATCAGCCAGGCCTCTCCATGCTGACTGGCTGGGGGTTCTGGGAAATCACTCAAAACTCAGGATACTTTGTCAACGAGGCATGAGCATGCATGACCAGGCAACTATCCTCAAGGCTCTCCATCAGCTGAACCCTCAGCTTCCTCAAAACAGTAAGGAGCAGCACTTTGGCGTGAGCAGATGATCTACAGATAACATTAATAAATCCCAGATGAAGAAAATATGTCTCTAACGAGGAAAGATAAAGAGGTCCAGGCTAGACCCACAGCTTCTTCCCATTGTCCCCAAAACCCCAGGGAACCAGAGTGGACCCAGACTTGCCATAGGACAGCTCACAGTCATCAGTCAGCTGGGTCCACACAAGGCATCAGGGCCAAAACAGTCTCTCAGAGCAAAGAGTCCTGAAGAGTAGTGACCTCCAAAGGGTGCAGTGACTGTAGCCCCAGGGTGACCACCATCCTCCTGCAGGATGACTGTGTAACCCCTTATGTCCTTTCTGCCCTAGGGAGCAGTGATCATTCACTGCATGATCTTTGTGTCATGGTGGTGGTGGCCATGTGTGATCTCTGTCCCTATGGGAGCAGGGACCATGCACCCCAACATGCCAGCTGTCCCCCTGGGGCATGACCACACTCCCCAGAGCAGCCCTTCCCTGGATTAGCCTAACAGTTCCCACATTGGTAATAATCACAGCATTCCCTGGGCACTGAGGTGACTCCATTGCTTCCCCTCAACCACCATTGCCCAGTTTCAGCCCCCTATCATCACAGCCCAGGGCTCCCAAGTCCAGGTCTCTGGCCCTTCTCACCTCCATCAGGCCTCCTACACTCTGTCCTGTAGAGTCATTTCCTCTGCCCTCCTCAGACCAGGTCCCTTCATGCCCTCTTCAGAGGGCAGGCTCTCGGGGTGAGGGGTGGGTGCCAAGGAGAACTGGTACCACAGGATGTCAGTGACCAGGCACCTCTAGAAAAGATGGCTGTAGACAGGAAGGCCAGGTCACAGGAGAAGGCACCTTTTCAGCACACAAAGCTGCTTTCTCACTCCTGGGACCCTAGTCCTCACCTGCAACCCCCAGCATGTGGTGCAGAGAGAAGAGGGCTCTGGACTGGACAGTGACCCCTCGGCCCTGTGACTCCTGACTTGACCCCAGCCTGCAGAGGACAGCACCACACTGAACACAAGTTCCTGAGCAGCTAGAGACTGTGGGCAGAAGGCTGTTGGCCAGGGACCCTGCCCACCGCACCTCCTTCCCCTCCAGGAAGCCCATCAGTAAAACACAGCAAAGTCACAAACCCACAGGAAGTAAGAGGTGTGGCTCTGCCCCTTCACCAGGCAGAACATAAGGGAAGGCTGCCAGCCCTCAGTCACACCACCCCAGGCCCAAAGGCAGGGATGAACTAAGAGCATCTGCCGTTTCCAGAGAGGCTACACTGCCAGCCCTCCCTAGACCCAGTCTGTAATATCAGCAACAGCACTATCCACTGGATTGATAAGCAAATCCATAGACTCCCAACCAGCACCAGGTCCACTCAGAGGCACAGGCCTGCCCTTTGACCAAGCACCTCTACACAGGCTAAATGGTCTGTTTCAGTTCCTGTTCCCAAGATGTAGCCCCACACCTGCTTCTGGAAGATACGGAGAATGCCCTTCAGGAAGACTGAGGAGGCTCCCTCCTGCACATGTACTGTTTCCTGCCACTAGCAGCATGCTGACCACGTTCAGACACAGTCCACTCTGCACTGCTCAGTGTAAGCTCAGCCCAAGGAGCACATATCAAAGGAGCCCAAGCGTCCATGCGGCTCTCAGGGTCATCAGATGCCTGCTTCCACTACCCAGTAAACACCCTCTGATAAAGCTGCTACTGCAGCCAAATCTGGACCAGAGGTGGTTATCAGCACTGCAGAGGACGTGGGAGGCTCCCACGGACACTCAGCAATGTGCTTCTCTAGCTTTTCATGGTGAAATCCGACAGGCACTGGACAGGAGAGACATGCAGGTGTACAGGAAGGGCAGAGCCCTGCTGTGAGCTCCCCTGAGGCAACCCACCACTCGGCCCTGCACGCTGCCCACTCGGCCCTGCACGCTGCCCGCTCGGCCCTGCACGCTGCCCGCTCGGCCCTGCATGCTTCCCACTCGGCCCTGCACACTACCCAGAGGGCAGCAGTACGTCTGGTCCTGCCCCTCTCTCATCATGTCAGGAAGTGCTCTAAAGCTCCCAAAATGTCCAGTCATCCAGGGCCCCACAGAGATGAGGAAGTAAAGGTGGAGAGAGGTGAGCCCTGGCCAAGGTAGACCAGCTCACAGGCTCAGGTGTGGGCCCAGCTGACCCAGCCCAGCTTCTTACCTGCTCTACTGCACAGTTTACAGGTGCTGCCCTTGGAGCCAAGTAAACAGAGAGGTGACTGGGCACTGTCTCCCAAGGTGACCACACCCCTCGGACTGAGCCCAGGCCCTCTGTACACCTGGGGCAGGTGGGGTCCCTCCTGGTCTGTAGAAGCATCAGGTAGAGTAAAGGCCATCCCCCAAAGCATGCATCAAGTCCTCTGCACATCAAGGATGACTCTAAATGAAGGGGTCGCCGTGCTGTGCCCACTAGACGCCGGGCCTCTGTGCCCCACAACGGCTCTGACTGCTCCAGTACACTGGTCTCTGCTCAGCTAGCCTCTGAGGAGGCCAACCCTCGCCATCTGCCTTGCCCTGCTGCAGTGTCACAGGTCTGACAGCAGCACCTCCAACAGCTGCCTTCCTGTGGTTTCCACATCCGGCCTGCTCACACACAGTGTGGCTCAATGGCCTAGGGTTCGCCCCACAACACAGAGCCTGAGAGTGTGAGGGCGGAGACTAAGGGGTGGAGGAAAATAAGAGAGGAGGGACCAGGGGCACAGAGAACGAGACACATTACAGGGCTGGGCGCTCAGACCAAGACAGCTTTGCAACCTGCTGACCAAAATATCACTATTCAACACAGGCTCAGCACCCGCTCACCACCAGGTGACTCAGCCCCAGGTGACTCCCCATCAGCTCACTCAGCTCACCACCAGGTGATCCACCACCAGGTAACCCACCATTAGCTCACTACCACGTGACTCAGTTCCAGGTGACTCACCATCAGCTCACGACCAGGTGATTCACCACCAGGTAGCTCTGCATCAGGTGACTCACCATCAGCTCACCACCAGGTTACAACCAGATTCCTATCAGTTCATCAGCAGTTCACCACCAGCTTGCTATCACACAGCTATAAGCTTGCTAAAAGGTCACCATCACCACGTTGTTGAGTCCCGCTTTTGTGGATGCTGTTGTTGTCACATGCTGTCAAGTCAGAACCAACCCACAGCTGACCTTCCAGTGGGTTTTCAGAGACAGTATATGGCATGAGAGGAGACTGTCGAGCCTTCTCCCATTAAGCATCTGGTGGATTGGAACAGTATATCTTGGGGATTGCAGCACACCTTCTTACCACTTGTCATCAAGTCCTTTCTGACTCAAAGCAGTCCTACACACACCAGAAGGGAACCCATTCCTGATACTGCACCATCCTCACAATCTCTGCTGTGCTCAAACCCATTCACTGTTGTAACCACTGACAACTCACCTCCTGAGGGTCTTCCTTTCTTACATGGACCCTCTGCACTTCCAAGCCTGATAGCCCCCTCCAAGGACTAGCCCATCCTGGCAGCATGCCTAAAGCAAGTGAGATCAAGCCTTTCCAGGAGCACACTGGCTGAGCTTCTTACAAGACAGACTGGTTTGTTCTTCCAGCACTCCGTAGAATACTCACTGTCCTTCACCAACACCACAGTTCAAAGGCTTCAACTGTTCTCTGGTCTTCTTTATTCACTACCCAGCTCTCACATGCTTGTGGGACCACTGAAAATACCTTGGCTTGGGTCAGGTGTAGCTTAGTCCTCAAGGTGATGTCTTCACTCTTGAGCACTTTCTAGAACTCTTTGACAGCAGTTTGTCCCTACACAACAGATCTTTTGATTCCCTGACTGCAGGTGCCATGGGTGTTAACTGTGGATTCAAGTAAAATGAAATCTTTGATATTTTATCTTTTCTCCATTTATCATAATGTTGTTTCTTAGTGCAGTTGCAAGGACTTTTTTTCTTTATGTTAAAATGTAATCCATACCGCAAACAGCCTCTCAGATTATTGATCCAGCCTACAGATTCAATAGGTATGATGAAATAATCTGACTCTGGCATATAAGTCTTCTAATGCCAAGAGGTTCCCCTTGTTCTGTCCCAAGCACTACTTCTTGGTCTATGTACTGAATCCACACGAGTAGGATTAAGTGTCTGGGATTCTCATTCTTCTCATTGTTAGCCATAATTTGTCATTATACACAAAGTCAGGGTCAGGGCTAGGGTTAGAGTCAGGGTCAGGGTAAGGGTCAGGGTTAATCATAATTCATTATGAACCATAGAGTCAAATGCCTTTGCAGAGTTAATGAAGCACAGTGAGCAAGGATGTCAGTTTGAGGACTAAGGTGCATCTGATTCGGGCCCTAGTCATTCTGATCACCTCCTACACATATGAGGGCTGGGCAATGCGTAAGGAAGACAGAATAATTGACGTTTTCCACTATAATGTTAGAGAAGAGTACTGAAGATTCCATGAATGTATTTCTTCAAAAAGTTGAACACAGAAACTCTGTATGACCCAGCTACTCCATTGCTAGGAATATAAACCAAGAAGATTAAAACTGAGACACAGAGATCTGTATGCCAATGTTCATAGCTGCATTATTCACCATCGCAAGAACATGGAAACAGCCCATGTGTCCAACCACAATCAATTGGACTGAAAAATTGTGGTACATTCACACAGTGGAATGTCATACAGCACTCAGGAACAACAATTTTGAAAAATACTACATAACTTGGGAGAGAGTGTTATGGTGAATGAATTAATGCAGTCTCGTGAGGACAAATACTGCATAAAATTGTGTTGTTGTCAAGTGCCGTCGAGTCAGAGGCAACTCATAGCGACCCTATGAATGAAAGTCCTCGATACTTGTGTGCATCACTTTCATTCTTTCTCCAGGTTCATAGGGTTTCCGGAGGCAAGCTATTTATGGCAGTGGATGTCACTCCTGCTTCTAAGCTTGTTTCAACCGGGGAGTGCCACTAAACACTGTCCACCACGGGTAACCGTTATCACATTTGACACATCAGTGCCACAGTGCATAAGATTATTATTGTAAAACTAGAAGAATAACTAGTAAAACATATATGGGAATTCAAGAGGGGGAGAGGTGAGGATGGGTAGGGATGAAACCACAAGGTTACACAGTTTGGTGGGTGGAGGGAGGTGGGGAAGTAAATGGAAAGGATCTGGGGGAAAAGACAGGATAATGATGAGCAAGGTCCAATTGTGATCAATTTTATAAAACAGTGCATGAGAACGATTGTATGAAACACAATGTGGATGGAGAATACTGTGAAACACAATGAATATAAACATTGTAAACAGACCAATTTTTAAAAAATTCATCTACAACCAGGAAAAAAGAGAGGAATGGGACCTTCTAAGAATCAAATCCCTGTGACATCCAAAAACTTCTCCAACAGGGTAAAAAGGGAAGCCAAAGACTGGGGAAAAGTATTTGGTAATGACATG
>NW_006399879.1:8645303-8647576 GCF_000299155.1 Elephantulus edwardii | reverse complement strand
ATAGATTGTTGGTAAGTCTTTCTTCAATTCTGATGCCACATTCCTCCTCATAAAGTTCAGCCTCTGGAATTATTTGTCCACATATAGACTAAAAAGGTATGGAGATAGGACACACCCCTGGGGTACACCCTTCCCAATTTTGAACCATGTAGTGGTTCCTTGCTCTGTTCTGATGACTGCCTCTTGCTCCAAGTATAGGTTTCACATAAGCACAATCAAGTGTTCTGGGATTTCCATTCTCAGAGTTAGCCACAGTTTGTTGTGATCCACACAATCAAATGCCTTTGCATAGTCAATGAAACACAGATAGACATTCCTCTGATAGTCTTTGATTTCAGACATTGGCAATAATGACACCGGCCAACAGTCAGGGGATTCAAAGCAAGACAAGGCCTCTCTATATATACCTAGCTGTCTATTTATACGTAGCTCCTGGGTGTTGAAGGTAGGGAAGATCTGGATTCACCTTTGCCCTCTCCAAACCAGGTAACACTCATCCTTCCAGAATTCCACTGGTTTTGCAGACAGTCAGGGGATTCAAAGCAAGACAAGGCTACATCTGTAACATATTTTGGTTCTACTGGACTTGCTTTCATTTTCTTTGGCTTCAACTTGAACTTGCATATGAGGAGTTGAACAAATGTCCCACAGTTGGCCCTGCCTGTTATGTGTACGGATACTGAAGCTCTCCACTATCTCTTTTCATGGGTATTTTATTCTTGGATATTTGTCTCTTTCCACAGGTTGGTTTTATTCTTTGGTATTCCACCCAGTGAGGTCCACATGCATGGTCTCAGTTTACATTTTTTAAAACAGGTGTTTGAAATGAACAGATTATTGATCACATGCAAACCTCTATCATTCAATCTCCAGTACTGTTTCTATCACCAAGTCCATATTTTCCAACTAACAGTCTTACTTTGTTTGCAACTATTGCATTCCAATAACCAGTTGTTATTATTAATCTATCCTAATTGTATATTTGAGTAAATTTAGATGTCAGGAAATGTAGAAACTTTCCATTTCTCTGGTTTTAGTGGCTGGTGCATGAGCTTGAGTAATGCTCTTCCTTTTACACATATGGGTGTCATCCTATCACTCACTGACAGCACAGTACTCCAGAACAGATCTTACAAAGTTCTTTCTTGTCACAGATGCAACATCATTCTTCTTCCACTTGTTATTCTCGTTGTAGGAGAGTACATGCTTGTCCAGTTCAAAACAGCCAATGCTAATTTGTTTCCGTTTGCTACTGCCTCAGATATCAATCTTTGGCCGTTCTATTTCCTTTTTTTACTACTTCCAATGTTCTTAGGCACATACAGTCCATGCTCCAGTTGTCAGTGGGTATTTGCAGCTGTTTCTCCTTATTTTGAGTCCTGTCACCTCTGCAAATAAAGGTCCTTCATTGAGTGAAAGCTTCACTCCATCCCCATCACTAAAGTAGATTCTTCCACTCTTGTGTCAGTTTACCGTCCTGTGATGGCTTATGTGTTGCTGTGATGCTGGAAGCTGTGCCACTGGTATTTCAAAGTTCAGCAGACTCATCCATAGTGGACAGGTTTCAGCAGGGCTTCCATACTAACACAGACTAGCAATGAGGCCTGGCTGTCCACTACTTGGAGTAACAGACAACTGACTCCCTATGAATAGCTAATATGATGCCAGAAGATGGGGCCTCATGTTGTAAGGCACTCAAAATATGACTCTTCATAATAGAGTCCACAACTGGGTCACTGCCAAGTTACTCACTAACAAGTTACTTACCAGGTTATCTGCAGGTCACCACAGGGCAGTGGAGACAGAGGAGGTCAGGTGTGACAATCTAGTTAGACCTAGGTCTGTTGGATCTGTTAGATCTAGCAGACCACTTCAGTAGAGTGACAGGATAAAAAGTCAACATATAGATATCAGTTTAATTTCTCTACAGCAACAAATAAAACACTGAAACAGAAACAAGAAAATCAGCACCACTCACAATAACCAACCACAAGATAAAACCCTTAGGAATAAGCCTAACCAGAGGCACAGAGGGTGGAAAGTCGGTGAAGGAGAGGAAGACCTTCAGCCAGGTGGACTGACACAGTAACTGTCGCAAAGGGCTCTCATGTGTCAGGAAGTGTGAGGAGGGTGCAGAAATAGGGTTGCTATGAGTCATACTGGACTCTATGGCATCTAACAACAATGACAGAAGCACAGAAGGCCTACATGAGGAAAAATACAAAACACCACAAAAAGAAACAGTAAGAGATCTAACTGTTGTTGTTGTTGTT
>NW_006399879.1:8642879-8645203 GCF_000299155.1 Elephantulus edwardii | reverse complement strand
TAATTAAATAAATAAATATGTCTTAGAGAAAGTGTAGCCAGATTGCTCCTTAGAGGCAAAAATAACAAAGCTATGTCTCAAATATTTTGGTCATATTGTTAGGAGAGGCTATTCCTTGCAGAGCGACATCATGCCTGGAAAGGTGGAGGGATGGCAAAAGAGAGGAAGTTCCTCAACCAGACGGAGCGACACAGTGACTGCAGCAATGGACTCGAGTGTATCAGAGATTGTGAGGACGTCACAGGATAGGGCAGTGTTCAGACCTGTTGTTCACAGGGTGGCTGTGAGCCATACTTGACTTGACGGCACCTAACAACAACAAAACATCTCTCTGGTACTCCACCTATCTGACATCAGAAATGATACCACTCATCCCAGATGTCCTTTCTGAGTAGATTGAAGATCTGGCACTTTTCTGTCAGTGTTCTTCTCCAGTCATTTTTTAGTTATCTTCAGCAAGATTTTACTTGCATGTGAGATTAATGACCACTGACCAATTCCTTTTGGTAGTGTTCTGTGTATTCCATCCATCTTCTTTTATTCCTTCCTGCATCATTTAATATATTCGTCCCATAGAAGACTTCACTACTCCAACTCAAGGCTTGATATTTTCCCCCCTTCAGTTCTTTCAGCTTGATAAATGTAGAATGTTTTCTTCTCTTTTAATTCTACCTATAGGTCTATGTGTTGCATCTAAACATCAAGAAAACAAAAGCCTCATCAGTGGACCAATAAGCAACACCATAATGGATGGAGAAAGGATTGAAACTGTCAATGACTTTATTTGGATCCACAACCAATACACTCAGTATCAGAAGTCAAGAGATCAGGAATCATATTGCACTGGGAAAGTCTGTAGTCAGGGACCTCTCCAAATTACTGAGGACTAAGGTGAGCCTGATACAGTCCATGGTCTTTTTAGTCACTTCCTATGCGTCTGAGATGTGGACAACGACTAAGGATTACAGAAAAAGAAATGATGCCTTTGAACCATGGTGTTAGAGAGGAGTGCTGAAGCCCCACAGCCTGTCAAAAGAGCACATATGTATGTTTGGAGAAGGTGCAGCCAGAGTGCTCCTTAGAGGCAAAGATGATGAAGCTTCGTCTCACATACCTTGGGCATGTTGCTAGGAGTGGTTACTCTTTGGAGAAGGCCACCATGTTTGGGAAGATGGAGTGGCAACAACAGAGAGGAAGACCTTTGACCAGGTTTGTTGACACATTAACTTTAGCGATGAACTTGAGTGTGTCTGAGACTGTGAGGATGTCACAGGACAGGATAGGACAGGGTTCAGAACAGTTTTCACAGGGTCACTGTGGGTCGTACTCAACTCAACAGCATCTAACAATGGAGGTCTTGCACATTTCATCATAACACTTTGCTTTGTCTTCTCCAGTAATCATTTGAAATTTCTCTTCCACGTTCTTTCTTCATCAATTTTTCCACTTGCTATAGCTTTTCTACATTCCAGAGCAAGTTTCAGAGTTTCTTGTGACATATGATTTGGTCTTTTCTTTTTTTAAAATGACGTTCTTACTTCTTCATGTATGTTGTCCTTGATATTGTCCCACAACTCTTTGTGTCTTCAGTGTTTAGTGTTTAATGCATCACGTCTAATCTTTATACATTCTCTACATTTAGGTTGGATATACTTAAGGTCTTATTTTGGTTCTTCTTGTTGTTGTGTTGTTGCTATGTACTGTCGAGTCACCTGGACCCATAACTACCCCACATACAATAGCTGTGACCCTTGCCCTATCCCGAGCCAGTGTGAAACCAAACATCTAATCCCATTGTCCCAGTTATCATGTCAATCCATCTCATACTGGGTCTTCTCCTGTGCTGTTCACCACCCCTACCCCTCCAATCATCTTTTCCTTTTCCAAGGACTGGTCCCTCCTGGCCACATGCCCAAGTATGTGAGATAGAGCTTCAAAATCCTCACCTCCAAGGAAAAACCTGGTTTAACCCTCTCCAAGATAGACCTATTTGTTCTCCTGGCAGTCCATGGTATGTTCAATATTCTTTTCAAGCACCATAACTTAAAGGCATCAATTCTTCTTCTGTCATTCTTGGTCATAATCCAGCTCTCTGATGCACAGAAGTAATTGTGAAGACCATGGCCTGGATCAGGTGCACCTTAGTCTCTAGATTGATATTGTTGCTTCTCAGTACTCTGGAGAGGTCCCTGACAGCATATTTACCTAATACAATTCATCTTTTGATTTCCTGACTGCTAGTGCCAAGAGTGCAATACTGCTGAAGATCATTTAAAAATGGCTGAAACAGTACATGGATAGGGAACTGTCAGAAGTTCAAGCAG
>NW_006399879.1:8637266-8640184 GCF_000299155.1 Elephantulus edwardii | reverse complement strand
AAGTAAATTAAAACTGTTAACTATCTCAATCTCTTCACCATCCATGCTGATGCTGCCAATTGGCCCAGTGGTGAGAATCTTTGTTTTCTTGACATTTAGCTTCAGTTCATATAGGAGGCTGTAGTCCTTGATCTTCTGCAGCAAGCGCCTCAGGTCCTCCTCAGTTTCAGCAAGCAGGGTTGTGTCACCTGCATAACACAGGTCTAACTAGACAGAAAAGTATTTTCTATTCATGGTGAGGAAGACACATCGACAGGTCATGCAATCCCAATACAGATATAAGCTCACTCTTCAGGGAGATGGAAAAGGTAATTTCCAGTTTCATTTGGAAAGTAAAGAGATCCCAAATGAGCACAGCTCTTCTGAAAAAATAAAAGCAAAGTAGGAGGCCTCAGACTGCCTGATCTCAAACCCTACTGTGAAACCACAGTGATTAAAACAGTGCTGGTACAATGATAGGCACATAGATCTATGGGATAGAAAGGCCAGAAGTCAGCCCACCTCCCTGCAGTCCACTGATATTTTACAAGAAAACAAATACCATTAAATGGGCAACTACAGCTTTATTAACTAATAGTGCTGGCAAAACTGAATGTCAATCTACAGAAAACTGAAATAAGATCCACATCTCACTCCATAAAGAAAAACCAACTGAAAGTGGATCAGAGACCTAGGAATAAAACCAAAAGTCATCAAGATTATCAGAGGAAAAATAGGGGAACATTTAGAAGCCCAAGTCTATGGCATAAATAGGCTTATAAACACAGACAAAAATACACAACCAGGATAGGATAAAATCAATGAATGGGACCTTCTAAAAGTCACTTTCCTGGGTGCATCAAAAACTTTCTCTAATAGGGTAAAAAGGAAGGGGAGAGATTGGGGAAAATACTTGGCAATGAGATTCATTTCAGACAAGGGACTCATAATTCACAGAACACTATCATGTCTCCGTCTGTCATGATGTTGCCGATGGGTCCAGTGGTGAGGATTTTTGGTTTTGGGTTTTTTTTGGTTTTTTTAGGATTTTTGTTATCTTGACGTTGAGAGATAATCCATATTGAAGCCTGTCGTTTTTGATCTTCTGCAGCAAATGTTTCAGATACTTCTCACTTTCAACAAGCAAAGTTGTGTCATCCGTATAATACAGGTTGGTGGTGAGTCTTCCTCTGATTTTGACTTCACATTCTTCTTCATAAAGTCCAATTACTCACATGATTTGCTTAGCATACAGTTTGAATGCGTATGGAGAAAGGATACAACCCTGGCACAATTTCAACTTAATCAAAATTAACAATGATTTTGTCTTACTTGGATCCAAATCAACACACTTTGGCACCCACAGTCAAGAATCAAAAGACGTATCACATTGGGAAAATCTGCGTTTGGAGACCTCTCCAAAGTACTGAATGGCAAGGACATCAGTTTAAAGATTAAGGCGCACCTGATCCAATCCGTGGTCTTCTCAAATACCTGCTGCACATTTTACATTTGGACAATGAATAAGGATCACAGAAGAAGAAGTGATGCCTTTGAGCTGTGGTGTTAGAGTACTGAATATCCCATGGACTGCCAAAAGAACAAAGAAGTCTGTTTTGGAGGAAATGCCACAAAAATTTGGAAGGATGATAAAGCTTTGTCTCGCATACTTCAAAAATACTGTTAGGATGGGCCAGTTCTTGGAGAATGACATCACGCTTGGAAAGGTGGAGAGGGTCAGCACAGGAGACTAAAACCCTCAACAAGATGAGTTATGGTAACTCTAGCAATGTTGTTGTTTGTTGTTATGTGTCATGAATCAGCTCACCTGCCACTCAAAGCAACCTTATACACAATAGCCCTAAACCAGCTCTATCCTGTGTCAATCTTATTGTCTCAGACACACCTACCCCATTACCCCAGTCACTGAATCAATACTTCTCATCGAGGGTCTTCCTCTCCTGTGCTGTCTCTCCACCCTCCCAAGCATGACGTCCCTCTCCAAGGCCCGGTCCCTGCTGGCAACATGCCCAGAGTATGTATACATTCAAGTATACTGGAGATGGTGAAGATGGCACAGGGTAGGGCCAGGTTCAGAGCTACTGTTCACTGGGTTGATACAAGTCACAGTTGACTGGACAGCACATAACAACAACAAACAGGGCCTGCAAAAGAACAATACTGATAATCCATTACAAGGTCAGATAACCAACAAACAAGGTGAGAAAAGGGTCAAAATCACCAGCAACCAGAGAGATGCAAATCAAAAACAATGGGTTACCAGCTCACCTAGCAACAGTAACAAAGCTTAAAAGGATAGCAAACAATAAATATTGCTCAGTATGTAGAGAGAAATCTCTTGCACTGCAGAGGGGATTGTAAAAAGGTACTATGAGAGGCAGTCTAGCATTTCTTCAAAAAAGGTGACTATAGAAATCCCGTATGACCCAGCTATTCCACTACTAAGAGTATGTCCCAAGGAGGTCCGAGAAACACACAGAGACTTATACGCCTATGTTCACTGCAGTATTATTCACACTAGAAAGAAAATGGAAATAGTCCAAATATCCATCAACAAACAAGTGGATAGAGAAATTGTGGTACATCCACACAATGGAATACCACGCAGCACTAAAGGACAACAGAAAATTCGTACCGTGCTACACAACATGGAAAAATCTAGAGGGCATCATGCTCAGTGACAACAGGACAAAGTCTGCATAGACCACTGTTGTGGTTGTTGTTATGTGCTGTCGAGTCACCTGCGACTCACAGCGACCCTACATACAACAGCCCTAAACATGCTCTATCCTGTGCCAACCTCCCTGTCTCTGACACAACTACCTCAGTTAACCCAGCAATTCCACTACTGGGAATATACCCTGAAGAGACCATAGCTGACATCCAAGCAGATATATGCACACCCATGTTTATTGCAG
>NW_006399879.1:8630204-8631311 GCF_000299155.1 Elephantulus edwardii | reverse complement strand
CTCAGTCACAAGAGGACAAATACTGCATAGATCCACTGTTGTAAAATGCGACTGACACAGAGGTTGGGGGGAGACTGAGAAAGATGGAATAAATTATATATACTGCATTGAAACAGATGAGAGAGAGAGAGAGAACTGTTTAAAAGGTATATATGATTAGGTATTATTGTCATGACATGAGTCCAGAACTAAGGCTGCACAGTGGAGTGGACATGGGAGGAGGGATTGTATAACAACGAAAGAATTTTTCTAGGTGGGCATGGAGAAAAGTACGACAATGAACGAATGGAAATCCAAAATCTCTGTAAATTTCCATTAAAATTAATAATAATAATAATAATAAAATATTTTTAAAAGGATGCTTTGGTCAGAATATTAAATGATCCGGGAAGTAAAAGAAGATGGAAAGAATATGCAGTCATTGCACCAAAAGGAATTGCCAGACACAGAAGAATTTCATGAAACAACATATGAGCAAGAGCCCATGGTGAGGAAGGAAGAAGTTCAAGCGGCTTTGAAGGAATTGGCAAAAAATAAGGCCCCAGGAATTGATGGTATACCAATTGGCACAGACCACTAGTGTGAAAATAAAAGGGTAACTGGGGTGAGAGGGAGATGGAGAGAGCAACAATAGAATGTACAGACAAAGGCAGACCAGCCGGAGAAGAGCAAGTAAAAGGACAATATGGTTATTGCAATTAGCAAGTAGGAACAGGGTAGTTACTGCTATTCAAAATGGAAAGTAGGCTTCAAGAAGGGAGGACTGGGAGGAGCAGAGATTAGTGGCTGGATGGAGGGGGGAGGAGCAGGCAAGGTGTGATGGGAACTTGATGATAAGGGGCATTGATCAATAATGTCGTTGTTGTATACTACTGAGTAGGAAATGACTCTCTAGCAAGTTTTCAGAGACAGTAAATCACACAGGAGGAGACGGCTCATCCTGTTCATGTGGATTCAAACCATATACCTGTGTGTTGGCAGCCCAATTCTTTACCACTAAGCCACCAGGGTTCACCTAATTGACCAATGTTAAATAATGATATAAAACACAATGCAGCTTTTTCTGAGAAAACACCAAATGGCAGATGACGCCGGTGCAGCAGGAGG
>NW_006399879.1:8629514-8630104 GCF_000299155.1 Elephantulus edwardii | reverse complement strand
GTCAGATGAGGCTTTAGAATCCTTGCCCCCAAGGAGCAACCTGGTTTAACCCTCTCCAGAATGAACATGTTCATTTTCTTAGCAGTTCATGGTATATTCAATCCTCTTCTCGAGCACCACAGCTCAAAGGTATCAATTTTTCCATCCTCCCTAGACATTTCCCAGTTCTCTGATGCATAGCAAGTGATTGCAAAGGCCATGGCTTGTATCAGGCGCCTCTAACAACAGATGCAATTCGTCTTCTTTTTTTTTATGGTGAGAAAACGTTGTATTTAGAATTAGCTGGCTGGATTCAGTTTAGATGATTCCAATTTTTGTTGGCAACATCCAAAGCATCATAGTCAGGAGCAAGTCAAACATAGGCCTTCTTCTCTCCATCCAGCCAATCAAAGTGTTGACCTTGGCCACATCAATGTCATAGAGCTCCTTTACAGCTTGTTTAATTTGTTATTTGTTGGCCTTGACATCCACAATGAATACAAGTGTGTTGTTATCTTCTATCTTCACGGCTGACTCAGTGGTCAGGGGAAATTTGATGATGGCATAGTGGTCAAGCTTGTTTCTCCTCGGGGCGCTCTTCTGGGGGTATT
>NW_006399879.1:8607101-8621470 GCF_000299155.1 Elephantulus edwardii | reverse complement strand
AAGACTCACACCAGAGTCTCCGTGCAGAGGACTCAGGCTCCAGCTGTGGCCACCACCTAGTGGATTTTCTATAACAAATAAAGTGAATTATGCTCTAAAAAAAAAAACAAAAAAAAACCCAATGCATATGAATGGCTATTATTCACATGAATGATCACATATGAATGAAACACACTATGTATAAATGGTTAAATAAAAAATAAAAGCAAGCATCTATTCAGGCCCTCAAGAGTTCTGGCCTTGTGGTCCAGTGCCTCACCTCTTACCTGTGAGGTGCTCTCAGTCATGTTAGGAAGAGACAGTGAAAACCAGGTAAGATTAAATCTACATGGGAATTAGGAGACTGGGGCTGGGGAAGCCTAGCAGAGTGAGGTGGAACCAGGTGGTGAAATCTGGACACACAGATAAAGGAAAGGAGGTCAAAAGTGGGATGAACAAGATGCAAGCAGCAAGAACAACACAAACAATTGTTCCACCAAGATAGTCACCTACCCGACCATCTCCCATCCATCCATCCATCCGTCCATCCGTGTATCTATCCTCCCATCCTTCTGTGTACCATTCATATAGCTATCCTCCCACCCGTTCATCCATCCACATGCTGGTCTATCCATTCACTCACCCAGTATCCACCATCCATGTGTCTATCTTCTTATCCATCTATGCAACATCCATATAGCTATCCTCCCACCTGCTCACCCACCCACATCCTGGTAAATCCATTTATTCACCATCCATGCATCTGAGTTCCCATCCATTAAGTATCCATATAGCCATTAATCCATCCGTAAATCTATTCTCCCATCCACCCATCTGCCACCCTATACATATCTTCCCATCCAAGCAGCCATTCATCAACATAGACAGTCATCCACCTACCTACGATCCATCCATCCATCATTCCATCCATGTAAGAAGACTGGATGGTATAGCCCACAGCATGTTGAACTGATAACCACAAGACATGAGACTCCAGTTTTGAAGTCATCAATGGTTCCATGAGAGAAAGATGGGTAGTCTCTTCCCATTGAGATTTACCTCATAAACCAGATAAAGGGTCACTGTTAGTCAAGGTCAAGTGAATGGCAATGAATTTAGTTTTTGTTTAATCTGTTCATGCATTAATTCATCCACCAACTATTCATCACTTATCCACTTAGTCACCCATCAATCCACCATCCATCTACTTTTCATCCATTGTCCATCCACTATCTACCACTGATCCATCATTCACTCATTCTTATATCTATCTATCTATCTATCTATCTATCTATCTATCTATCCTCTCATCTATCCACCCACCCACTCATCCATCCATCCACCATCTATCTACCATGGATCCACCATTCACGTATCCTTTCCTATAGCTATCCATGCATATATTTATTCTCTCATCTATCCACTCACCCATCCATTCATCCATCCATGCATCCACAATGCACCATCCATCCACCTAGTCACATATCTATTCTCCCATCCATCCAAACATGCATCCACCAACTATTCATACATCTGTCCACCATCCATATCCTCTCAGCCATCCATTGCTCTTCCAGTCAGTACATACCAGGCAGCTGTCTTCCAAATTCCTTGGCATAGACAAGTGAGTGTGTTGAGGGCTGCATATATTTGCCAAAACAACCCAACTGGTATTCTGTCAACTCCTGGGGTCTTATTTTTGCTAATATCTTCAGTACAGCTTGGACTTCTAAGTAACAACATTTATTCTTGGTCATATATTCACTCATTCACTCACTCATTGCCAATGAGTTGGAACCAGTTCACAGTCAACCCTTCAGCAGGCTTTCAGAAGCTAAAAACTGTACAGGAGGAGATTTCCCATTTTTCTCCTCCATAGAAACAGGTGGATTCAAACTGTCCACCTTTGGGATGGCTGTGCAACTCCTTCCCCACTAGGGTGCCCGAACTTCCTGGTCATAAATTACTTCCTGAAATAGTTTCATGTTGACCAAGTCTTTTTGGGAAAATGCCTCCATGTATTCTTTCCATCTTCATTTGATGCTTCTCATATAATCCAATATATTGTCTATAGAATCCTTCTATGGATTTTTTTATTAAGGAAAGAGGTACTCCGTCTATGTTAGGCAGATGACACAACCTCACTTGAGGAAAGTGAAGAAGACATGAAGCACTTACCAAAGACCAAAGAGCACAGCCTTCAATACAGATTATATCTCAAAATCAAGAAAATCTACATCCTCACCACTGAGCCAACAGTAACAACACGATAGAAGGAGAAAATATTCAAGTTGTCAATGATTTCATTTTACTTGGATCCACAATCAATATCCATGATAACAGTCAAGAAATCGAAAGAGATGTTGCATTGGTAAAATCTGCTGTCAAGGACACCTTTAAAGTGCTAACAGGCAAGAACGGTGAAGCTCAAATGCACCCAGTGCGTGGCAGCTCAACTGCTTTCTATGCTTCTCTAAGTTGGACAATGAATGAGGATGACAGAAGATTCATCGCTGTCTTTGAGCTATGACTGTTGGAGTAGAGTTTTGGATATTCCATGGACTGCAGAAAATGCAAACAAATCTGTCTTGGAGGAAGTGAAACCAGGGTGCTCCTTAGAGGTAAAGGATAGTGAAACTGTGTCTTAAATATTTTGGGTATGTAGTCAGGAGATACCAGTCTTTGGAAAAGGACATCACACTTGAGAAACAGAGTCAGTGAAACACACAGTGCTCCTCCATGAGATGGATTACCACAATGACTACAATAAATTACTATAATAAAGGGCTCGAGCATGGTGTCAGACTTACGGTCAACAGCACCTAACAACAGCAGTAACAATATATCCATTCACTGTCCACCAGCCACCCCTCATCCATTCGTCATCCTCCTTACAGTGTTCTCGGTAGTGGTGCTAGCACTCTATGTTCATGCTATGAACATCAGTTGCAAGCCTTGCCCTATCCAGCCACCACTCTCAGTCTCCACCATGCTGGCCATGAATGTGGTGGTGGGAGAAGGCTCTATCTTGGCTGGCAGAAAGAGGAGTGGCGTAACTCAGGGAGGTTTGAGTCTGAGAACAATGTTACTCCTCTGGGTACAGTTATACTCTGTTGCCCACTAACAAAAGCCTTTCCAAAGAATGATCAAGTTGCAGGGAACCCCCAGGTGCCTGGAGAACCTTAGCATTGAGAAGGTGAGCTGTATCTGCATGCAACGCTCCTCCTCCCTCCACTCAACAGATGTTGCCACTACAGCACAGGAACTCAGGGAAGCAGGGTTGATGTCACTGCACTTCTGTGGGCGCCTAAGAGCTACAGTGCTTCTTAGCCAGTTCTAAAAATAAATGCCACAAAAGATGAGAACTGAGCCTCTACCTACACCGCTGCTCCTGCCAGGAGCGTGCAGACCTCCAGCCTCCCTCCACGACTCCACAACTAGGGTCCAGGCAGTACTGACTGCACTGTTACACACCACACTCCACTTCTCCTGCCCTCCCCACCCCTCAGTCCAGCCCCTACTCTGCCCCTGCCACCTCCTACATTCCCTGCACTGCCTTCAGAGGTGTTCAAGGAGAGAGAAAGGCTTGGCCAGCTCTGGGTGCTGCTATGAGCCCAGGGGCAGCAGCCCAATCCTCCCACATTCTGACACACAGACTGTCCCCGGCGTCTGGTTCTCAAAAGGTGCTGCAAGAGGGCCTTCCCACTGCAATGTCTGAGAGACCCACCCCCCCCCCCCCCCCCCGCATGAGGGACGCCATCCTGAGCCGCCATGGCTCTGAGTGCCCGACCCTCTCACCAGCACACGGCAACCAACCAGGAGTCCTTGCACAGCAGGCGTTAAAACAGCCACACCCTGCTCACAGGGCACAGCATTCTTGTTTCCAGAAAAAAGGAATGGAGGCCGCTGGGAACTGAACTGTGCCTTCCAAACACACCTGAGATCTACCTGTGTATGTGACCCAGATAGGAAACGTTATTGTTGTGTACTGTCAAATCAGAACCGACCCATAGCTGGCCCTCCAGCGGGAGGGGTTTTAGAGGCAGTTAGCACAGGAGGAGATTGTCCATCCTTCTCCCAAGTAGCAGCTGGTGCATTAGAACCTCACGCCTTCAGGACTGCAGTGCAGCTTCTTGCCACTTGGTGACCAGAGCCCCCTAGTTTGGAAATAGGAGGCTTCCAAAGAGCAAGGATGTCAAGACGAAGATGAACCTCGCCCAAGCTGTAGTGTTTTCTAGGTCTTCATACGCATCTGAAAGTTGGAAACGAATAATTAATCAAAGAAGAACCCATGCCTTTGAACTGCGGTGCTGGGGAGAGTCCTAATTATTCCAAGGACTGCCAGCAGCCAACAGCTGTCTGGGAGGAAATACATACAGCCAGGGCGCTGCTCAGAGGCAAGGGTGATGAGACCTCATCTCACATACTTTGTGAGGGGCTGGTCCTTGGAAAAAGACATCATGGCTGGAAAGGTTAGAAGATTCGAGAAAGAGGAGATGGAGTGACAGTGACTAACAAGGTAAGCAAAGTGGATTCAAGGGTGACACTAGACTGGGCTGGGTTGGACTGGGCTGTGACTCAGAGTCCTTCCACACCTGACATTAACCTTGTTATGCTAATGAAGTCACCTCAGAGTAGGGTGACCCTAAACCTAATCCCTTCCAAGTTCTACAAAGCAGCACAGAGACCTCAGAGGTGAAGACAGATGTTACACGGGAATCAACCACCAGCCAAGGGGCACCAGGGGCACAGAGGCCAGAGGGATCCACACAGCCAGCAGTCTGATGGAACTGTCTGCCTCCAGAACCATGAAGAATAAATTCCTGTTCCTCAAAGTCCCCACCCCAATCCTGTTCTGTCCACAGAGCTATCTATTATAGCAGCACTAGATGATTCCACAAGGATTTCCTTTGACTCAGATCCACAATCAACTCCCATGGAAGCAGCAGTCAAGAATCAAAAGAACACATTGCATTGGGCAATCCCCTGTCAAGGACCACTTTAGAATGCTAAAGATCAAGGATGTCACTTTAAGGACTAAGGTGTGCCTGTCTTTTTCAAACACCTTATGTGCACAGGAGGATGGTGCAGGGCCAGGTAGGGTTTTTATCTGTTTTATATGGCATCTCTAAGAATAGTCTGAGTTGACTAGATGGCACCTAACGATGATGATGATGATGATGTGTGTGTGTGTGTGTGTGTGTGTGTGTCCGCGTGTGTGCACGTGCATGCACAGTTGTGGAAAATCAGAGAAAATTTGATGCCTTTCAACCGTGGTGCTGGAAAATAGTACTGAATGTACTGTGGACTGACAATAGAACAAACAAATCTTTCTTGGAAAATGTGGAGTTAAAATGGCCTACTGGCAAGAAGTTGTGCTGCAATCCTGAAGGCACATGGTTCAAGTCCATCAGCTGTTCTATGGGAGAAGGACGGGCAATCTCCTCCCACGTGATTAACTACCTCTGAAAACCTACCTGAGGGTCAGCTATGGGTCGGTCCCATCTCAATGGTCCACAACAACAACAAAATGCTCCTTAGAAGCAGTGATGGGGAGACTTCGTCTCACACACTCTGAACGTGTTACCAGGATGAGTTAGTACCTGGTGAAGGGCACTAAGCTTGGTAACGCAGAAAACACAAATAATCCCCACTCCTAGCTGACCACCCCAGCTGGCCTCCTGTGGGTTTTCGTAAGCTGTAAGTCACACAAGAGAATGTTTATCTCTGTCCCATGGAGCCGCTGGGGGCTCAAATCACCAGAGGTGCATCCCGGGGTTAGCAGCAGATCACCCCACAGACTAAGTGCCCAGTGCTACCGTCAGTAAAGCAGAGGGTCAGTGGACACTAGCAAGACTCTGACAAGATGGACTGATTCAGCACAGCGGCTGGTGAGGACGGTGCAGGAACTGGCAGTTTCTTCTGCCAACAACAACGGGCGACTGTGACAGAAGCCACAGGGATGGCCAGCCTGCCCAGGCCACAAGCGGAGAGTCCAGGCCAGTCCCGCCTGCCCTGCGCACAGTGGCACCTGGGACCTCAGTGCTCACAGCCATATCTTCCACCAGGAATCTTGCCAGGAACTGGGTGAAAGCGATGGGGATTCCAGGCACCCCAACCACCAAGCAGGAAAGAAACGGAGGATGTGTGGAGGCCATGAGCTCCTGCCCATCAGGAACACTCAGCTCACCTGCCAGTAGCTACAGAAGAACGGAGGGGGCTCTGGCTGGATGCCCTCTCTGTTCCAGTTCTTACCCCATTAGTCATGTCGTTCCCCCCCCCCCAGCGTCACAGCCAGGTATCTCGTCCCACCCACCCTGGCTGGGCCAGAGGGCCACTGTCCTCCCCTTGCAGAAGGACGAGCCTCCTGTCCAAAGTCACAGTCACACAGCGATAGGGCTGGGACACTGCCTGCCAGACCTGGAACCCAGCAGGCCAGCAGGCCAGCAGCCCCCCAGCACACACCACAGCGCCCGTGCCTGGACATATAGTCCATTTTGCCTCCTAGTGGCTTCTCCTCGGTCCTCCCAGGGCTGCACACTGTTATTTGAGCAGCCTGCCTCCTTTCTCTGCTGAGGAGCAGCTGTTGGATTCAAACTGCAGACCTTCATGGCCGCAGCCCAACAAGTTACCTCAAACAACTCCTCATTTTCTCCAAGGGCCCCAGACCTTGGCAGTGAGCTCAGAAGGAAGCCAGGTGGGCTGGCCAGAGCCTGCTAAGGCCACTACAGACTTGTTCTTTCTGCCCCCACCCGCCAGGTTCTCTGTGGACAGGGACTGCAAGTGGCACCACTCCTTCCATCATCTCCCGCCTCGAAGTGGGGGCCACTCAGGCCTCATTGTGTCTGTCCTCAGAATCTGCTCAAGGGAAAACTGTACAAACCCTCTACAGCCTTGCACAGAGTTGGAGGACTGGAGAGGGAACCACGGGAAGCAGTGCGAGGCTTGTCACATGCGGATTCTCCAGACAGGCATCTAGTCACTGTCTAGTTGGGACAGACTTGGAGCCAGGCTTCCAGGAGGTTTCGCGGGCTGCATGGGGAAAGTACCATTCACCTTCTGTAAAGTCCTCAGTGGACTGAATGCCAGAGGCCACGCCTTTGAGTTAGCCCATAACCCCCCAAAGGCCTATGACACCAGAGTACCCCAGGTACGGGGAGGATGTCCCGGGGACACAGTGGGGGAGGTGGAGGGGTGCGGTGGGCGAGGGGAGAGGTAGGCCAGGTTCCTACAGGTGGGACCTTGGGACTGTGGGAGGCAGAAGGGGCAGAGGCCAATGTGGGCCACACTGTGACACTCCCACTCCCCCTAGTGCTGTAATCCCACTGTGAAGAAAGAAACGCAGCAGTACAGAAAGGGGGCCAGAGGACCCCAACTTCCCAACTGCCCGTGGGCCTCTCCCAGCCCCGCTCCCATAGTACAAAAGGGGCTTATTCCCAACTTGACCCTCCCTTCCCAGGGAGGCTAAAGGAGCCACCACCTGTGGGCGCTCACAACTAAAACCGGCACGTCCCACTACATGACTGCATGGCCCCTGAGTCAGGGCGGAGGGGAGCGGTCAGCTCTGCCCCACCCACCCACCCTGCCCTCCTGGTCCGGAGCCCGTCCTGGGTGACTGCTTGGAAACACCTTGGTCTAGGAAGAAGGGGAAGTCGTCAGGGGAGAGGACTCCTAGAGAGGGAAGAGCTGTGCAAAGGCCAAGGGCAGTGGTGTGAGCGCGCAGACTGGGCAAGGGCTCTGCGGAGGAGACAGAATTGCTGGAGTTCACAGCGCCAGGTGGGGGCTGGGGAAGGCGGAGGCCAGCCACGCTGGGAGGGGGCTAACCAGGGAGGGGGTCTAGGAGCTAGCGGGAAGGCTCCTGCACTGCCACATGCCTTCATCAATAGAGGATGGGACAAGGGCGAGGCTGCGCGTCCTGACGCAGGTCAGAGAGGAGCCGGCGCGCCGCCAAAGCTCAGCCCCGCGCGCCGGTTCTCAGGTCTCCAGAGCCCAGGGCGCGGCGCCGGACAGGAGCCGATACACCCTTTCTCCCGTGGTCCCTGCCTCGTCCGGTGCCCACGTGAGTGGAGTGACGCGAGGGTTTCCGTGACCGAGGCTGACAGCCTGCGGTTCCCGTGTGCAGGGCCAGGGCGGGCCAAGGTGGCCATCGTAGGGTGGAGGAACCCAGAGACCCTGAATCACCCGCAGGACTCCAGAGGACAGCCGGCCACGCCCCCTGCACCGCTCCCCGAGGCCTGGCACGGGTCCCCTCCCCCTCCTCGGCTCTGGACTGAACGAGGGGAGGCATAGAGATGGGGGCGGCGTAAAAGAAAGAGGGAGTAGGGTGGGTGGGAGAAAACTGGGGGTTCAGCGCAGTCCCTGGGCTGGGTGACGTTGACGGAGATGGGCGTATGGAGCAGAAGGATGTGGAGCGTCGGAGGTGAGATGCAAGAATAGGGCTGCGAGGGTGCACCAGGGCTGGAAAGGGGAGTCCACACCCCGGCCTCCGGCTCACGCCCGCTCGCCCGGCCCCCTAGCCCGCCCGCCCGGCGCACCTGTACCCACCTGCGCGGTGCTCAGGCCCGAGCCGGGCGGCAGCAGCGGGCGCGGCCAGCGCAGCCCCGCGCCGCATCCTCCGGCCGCCCCCTCCCCGCCCGAGCCGCCGCCTTAGGAAGCACGAGACGGAGCGGAAGGCGCATGCATGCGAGGACCGCGGGAGCGCAGGGCGGCCAGGAGCGCGCGGCGCCGAGGCTCCTGCAGGGCGAGAGTGCGGCTCCCACCGGCCGGCGCGCCCACACCCCGCGCCCCGGGGCGCATGCCCATTGGCCCGGTGGCCCGCCAGTCAGGAGGCGGGCCGGGCACTCGCCCCGCCTCCGCCCCGCCCCGGGCGAGCCTGGAGCGGCCCTGCAGGAGGCCGGGCATGCGCAGTGAGGCCACGCAAGAAGGGCGAGGGTCCTAGGGCTTCAAGTCCCGGCCAGATCTGCCTCGTACTGGCCTCTGACTGCAGTCTAGGATGCAGGAATTGAGATGCGTGCCCCTGCCCTCTGGGACTCATCCGTCGGTGAGGGTGACAAGGGACTCTGGCTGGGAGTCACTCGGGGCAGGGGACACCACCTCTGCACTGTGTCCCCTCTTACAGGTGGGAATCTGCAGTCGGAGGTCAAAACGAAGTCTTCAGGGTGACAGTGTCAGAGCTGGGATTCGACCTAGAGAGCTTTCCTCCCGCACTCTTAATCTTCACCAGAAATGGACACACCTGAGAGGGTGTGTGGACACAGTGGGTGGACAATGTGATATCCACTGAGGCAAGAAGTCAGTAATGCTTAAGCCGTGTTGCGGACCCTGTGTCTGTCCATCTCATTGAAAGTCTTCTACTTTTTCTTAGACCCTCTATTTTTTTCCTCCACGACGGCCTTTTCGAAGAACTGGAACCTCATATATGCAAAGTAGGAGTGGCACCATCCTTGCCCCTAACGAGGACTCTGACCACACTTCCTGCAAGACAAAGAGATGCGTGGGTTCTCTGGGCACGCCCCATTGGAAGTGTAGTGGATAGATGGAAGACACCCGTGTCTCCTGGAAGAACTGCAGGCAGAACGCTCCTTAGAAAGAAGGACCGCGAGTTTTGTCTCATGTACTTTGGACATGTCAGCAGCAGGGAATGATCCCTGTAGAAGGAGGTCGTTCTTGGTAAAGGGTTAGCCAAAAAAGAGGGAGATTCACAAGAAGACAGACTGACAGAGTAACTCCAACAGCAGACGTACACACAGCAAAGACGGAGGACACAGGACAAGACAGTGCCCCAGAGTCACAGAGTCAGATCCTATTTTTGTTGTGATAGATGCCATTGAATCCACTACAACTCACAGAGGGGCTGGCCGGTCCTGCACCACCCTCGGAGTTTGTGCCAGGCCCTGCACCACCCTCAAGGTCTGCACTGCCCCCAGGGTCTGCACTGCCCTCGGGGTCTGCACCACCCTGGGGTCTGTGCCAGGCCCTGCATTACCCTCAGGGCTGAGGCCAGTGCTGCAGTCAACATGTTCATTCATCTGTTGAGAGTCTTCCTCTCTTTCTTGATGCTCTACTCTTTTTTTTTTATTTAAATTTTTTTATTTTATTGTGTGTGTGTGTGTGTGTGTGTGTGTAACGTCAAATCAGATCTGACTGGTACAGAAGGAGCTTGTCCCTCCTTCCTTGGCAGAGCATCTGGTGGATTCGAACTGTGCGCCTCTGGGATTGCAGTGCAGCTTCTTGCCACTAGGCCACCAGAGCTCTCCTGATGCTCTACTCTTAAAGGAGTGATGTCTTTTTTCCAGGGACTGGCCCCTCCTAAGAACATGCCAAAAGTATGTGAGATGGAACTTCACCATCCTCACCTCTAAGGGGCACCCTGGCTGCATTTCACCAAGACAGATTTATTTATTCTTTTAGCAGTCCATGGTAGATCCCATACTCTTCACCAACATGACAATCCGAAGGTACCAAGTCTTGTTTGGTCTTTCATATTCATTGCCCAACTTTCAGATGCATACAAAGCAATTGAAAATGCATGGCTCGGGTCAGATGCACCTTAGTCTTCAAACCGACTTCCTTTCTCTTTACCACTTTGACAGCAGATATTCAGAATGCAAATTATGTCTTTTCATTTCTTGACTGCTCCTTCCATAGATGTTGAGTGTGGATCTAAATAATAATAAATTCTTAACAATGTGAACCTTTTCTCCAGTTACCACGGCATTGCCTTTTGATCCAGTGGTGAGGATTTTGTTTTCTTGATGTGGAGATGTAATCCACAGTCTTTGATGTTTTCTGGTAAGTGCTTTAAGTCTTCACTTTATCTGCACCTTGTAGGTTGATGATGAGCCTTCCTCCAATCCTGATGCACATTCTTCATACAGTGCAGTTTTTCAAGTTATTCGCTATTCGGTACAGATTGAATGGCTATGGAGGAACACCCTCCTGGCACCCACCTTTCCTGACTTTAAGCCACGTGTCATGTGCTTCTGTTAGAAGGAGCACTCTTGACCCATGTAAAGTTTTCATGTGAGCACGAGTAAGAACCCTGGAACTCTCATTCTTCTCAATTTTACCCATAATTTCTTATGGTCCACAGGACTGTCTAAATAAGTGTCTTTCACAATCAATAAAACACAATCATTTTTCTGGTATTCTGTACTTTCAGCCAGGAGCCATGTGATGTCAACAGTGATATCCTTTCTCAATTAGCCTCTTCAGAATGTAGCTCAAGTTCCTGCAATTCCCTGTCAATGTACTCCTCCAGCCATTCCTTAATAACCTGCAGCAACATTTTACTTATATGTGATGTTAATGATATTGTTCAGTAGTTTTCACACTCTGTTGGGTCACCTTTTTTTGTAATGAAACTATATGGACCTCTTCCACTCTCTTGGCCAGTGAGCTGTCTTCTAAATTTCTTGGCGGAGACAGATGAGCATGTCCAGGGCTGCGCCTGTCTGCTGAAACGCCTCGAATGGTATTCCATCAACTCAGGCCTGTGTTTTTTGAAACTGCCTTCAGTGCATTTGGACTTATTTCAGTACCATTGGTTCTCGAGCATGTGCTCTGTCCTGAAACAGTACCACAATGGCCAGTTCCTTTTGGTACAGAGGCACTGTGTATTTCTTCCATCTTCTCTTGAAATTAAAGTTAAATATGTTGCCCAAATAACACTTCAGTGTTGCCACATGAACTTGAATTGGCTCTTCAGCTCTTTCCGTCTGAAAGTGCCAAGCCTGTTCTTCTCTTGTTTTTCTCGGTGTAGCTCTTTACCTATTTTCTTCTGACACTTTGCTTTCCTGTCTGGACACTGCCTTTACAATGTCCTGTTGGTCATGCTCTCTTACTTCACCATTTCTTCCCTTTGTTTTGGTCTGTGTTGAAGAGAAAGTTTGAGAGTTTCTTCTGACATCCATTTTAGATTTTTTTTTTCCCCCTCTGTCTTTTTAATGACTCTGTGGTTTCTTTGTGGAGGATGTCCTTGGTGTCTTGCCTGGTCTTCAGTTGTAAGTGTTTGATGCATCAAATTTATTCTTAAGATGATTTTCAAATTCAAGTGGGATAATATTAAGGTATTTTTCCTCTTGTGAGAGTCTTCTATTATCCTCAGCTTCAGTTTGAACTTGAATATGAGTCATTAATGGACTTGTGGTATCAACCCCGAGCGGGACCTTGCTGGTGTTTCGAATCCAGCGGTAGCTCTGCAGGATAAAGACGGGCACGTTCTCCTGCAATTTACAGGAGCCCAGTGGGGGGGGGGGCAGCTGTGGGTCAGTTCAGGCTCAATGGCCATGAGTTTGAGTTTGGTTGTTGTTGTTGCTGCTCCCAGTCAGCCCCTGGTCTCATCCTGAATGTTGATACTGAGCTGCTGCAAAATCACTTGTAACAGATATGTTGTTGTGGACCACTGAGGCAGGACAGTGCATAGCTGACGCTCCACAAAGTTTTCAGAGGCAGTGAAGGGAAAGCACAGGAGTTGATTGCCCGTCTTCCTCCTGTGGAGCAGCTGGTAGATTCTAGTCACGTGCCTTTGGATTGACAGCACAATTCTTTACCTCTAGGCCACCAGAGCGCCCTAGTTCAACAGATGTAGTCAATTTAATTCCTGTGTATACCATCAAGTGAGGTCTGTGTATGTAGTTGCTGTTTATGTTTTTCATTTTTTAAAAAGGTATTTGCAATGAATAAATAATTGACTATTCAAAAATTTTATCATGCAATCTCCATCGTTATTTCAGTCACCAAAGGCATATGTTTTACATTAAGTACAATACAGCAATTTATTTAGATGCTTAAAATGAATACAAAGGGAAATAAAGATCACCAAATTATACATACTACAACAGTGTGGCATATATTAGATGGATAAATGAATGCACCAACTTTTATACAGATTGAAAAGGTGTCAAAGTTAGTAGCTGCAAAGTCATTTCTTGCAGGTGATTTTAGCTTAAAAGATTTCAGAAAACAGATCTGAAATACCAAGTTTTGTTTGTCAGCTGTAATATCAAGGATATTCAGAACGAGAAAAAATGTTTAATACACGAGAGTCCAGATATATACTTTCTGTTGCTGGCCTCTGTTGCAAAATTGTACAAGGTTATGTGCAAAAACTAAGTCTGTCCAAAGATCCACACTAGCGTAGTTTCAAGCTTCTGCTAGGTAAACTAGATAGAGCATTTATTACACAGCAAGGGCAGCACTAAAAAAAAAAAGAAAAATATCTATGATGGGTAAACAATAACAGTATCATAAGCAGCACTTGAATAGGTCTAAAAGATTGTACAAATACACACTTCAACTATTCAGAATGAATACATGAAAAAAAATTTATTTCCCCAAAGTCTACTATACACATTGAACTGGTGTTAGCTTGTGCGTTGGCCCTACACTACCATGTGAATCAGGTAACGCACCTCAAAGACGTTCAACCAAACATTTACAGAGAAAAAGAAATGTTGAAAATGCAGGTAAAACATACCCCTGCTTTCCCACCTGAGCACTCTCGAGCCATCAGCCTATTGGATGTTCACATTTAGTCACTGTATGTGTCACAGCAGGTGCTGAAACACATCAGCCAACAATGTGTCATGTACTCAGAAATAACCACTGGGGCTGCAGTGGCCACACATCCACACAAGCCTTGTGACCCAGCGCTCAAAAGGCAGTACCAGTTTGAAGACAGCGTTGCTGTCAGGCAAGAGGAGGCCAGAGGTCCGGCAGCAGCATGTCCTCAAGGCTGGGACAGTGGCACCAAAATACCTGAAAAGCTGCATTATATGGTGAAGAATGTGGCATCAGAATTGGAGGGAGACAACTTCCTATGTTATGCAGATGATGTAACCTTGCTTTTAAAAAGTGAAGAAGACTTGAAGTATTTACCACCGAAGATCAAAGACTACAGCCTTCAATATGGGTTACATTTTAACATTAAAATGAAAACAAAACTCCTGGCCACTAGGCCTATAGACAATGTCATGACAGGTGGAGAGGAGTTTTCAAGGATAACATCCATGATAAGAGCACTCAAGAAAGCAAAAGACATTGCAAAGGGCACATTTGCAGTCAAAGCCTTTTTAACGTGCTAAAGAATAAGGATATCCGTTTAAAGGCTTAGGTGCACCTAGCCAAAGTGACAGCCTTTTATTCTTTTACTAAAACATGTGAAAGAGGTTTATTAAAGTAATAAAACAGAGGCATAGTTGGTGGAAGGTAGTGACAGGCCCACACAAAAGAGTTGAAGTGGAAAAGAAAAGGGGAAAACACCCCCAGAGAGACAGGGGTGAAGCCAAACCTTACCTCATGCTGTCAGCATGTCAGAAAAAGAGAGGGAGAGAGAAAGATTTATCCTCCCATGGGTCACTGCCTTTATTCAAGTGATGACATTTTTTATA
>NW_006399879.1:8598585-8606187 GCF_000299155.1 Elephantulus edwardii | reverse complement strand
AAGGCATCAATTCTCCTTCTATCCTCCTTGGTCATTGTCCAACTCTCTGATGCATAACAAGTGATTGCGAAGACCATGGCCTGTATGCCAAGAGTGTTGACTTGGATCCAAACAAACCAAAACTGTGAACAATCTCAATCTCTTCACCATCTATTATGATGCTGCCATTGACACAGTGGTGAAAATCTTGGTTTTCTTGATATTGAGTCTCAATCCATACTGAAAACTGAAGTCCCTGACCTTCCACAGTAAGTGCTTCAGGTCCTCTTCAGTTTCAGCAAGCAAAGTTGTGTCATCTGCATAACGCAGATTGTTGATGATTCTTCCTCCAATCCTGATGCCATGTTTCTCCTCATAGAGCCAAGCCTCCCAGATAATCTGTTCTGCATAAAGATTGAAAAGGTACGGAGACAGGATACAGCCCTGGCGTACACCCTTCCCAAATTTGAACCATGCAGTGTTTCTGCTCTGTCCTGATAACTGCCTCCTGGTCCAAGTATAGTTTTCACATTAGCACAACCAAGTGTTCCGGGATTCCCATTCTTCGCAGAGTCAGCCACAGTTTGTTATTATCCACACAGTCAAATGCCTTTGCATAATCAATGAAACAAAGATAGACATTCTTCTGGTACTCTCTGCTTTCAGCCAAGATCCATTTAATATTAGCTACAATATCCCTATTACCATGGCCCCCATCTAAATCCAGGCTGCACTTCTTGCAGTTCTCTGCTGATGTGCTGTTCCAGTCGTTTTTGGATAATCTTCAGCAAAATCTTGCTTGCATGTGATATTAATGATACTGTTCGATAATTTCCACACTCCATAGAATCACCTTTCTTTGGAATGGAACAAATACAGATCTCTTCCAGTCAGTTAGTCAAGTGATTGTTCTCCAGATTTCTTGGCAGAACTTGGTGAGCACAACCAGGGCAGCATCTGTTAGTTGAAATATTTCAATTGGTATGCCATCAATCCCTGGGGCCTTATTCTTAGCCAATTCTTTCAAAGCAGTCTGAACTTCTTCCTTCATCACTATAGGCTCTTGCTCATATGTTGTTTCATTAAATTCTTCTGTGTCTGCCAATTCTTTTGGGTATAATGATTCTGTATACTCTTTCCATCTTTTTTTAATACTTACTTGCAGGATCACTCAATATTCTGACCAAAGCATCCTTAAGTATTGCAGCTTGAGGCTTGAATTTCCTCTTAAGTTCCTTGAGCTTAAGAAACCAAGAAGAACTGATGCTTTTTAATTGTGATGTTGCAAAAATTATTGCCTATACCTTTAACTGCCAAAAGAATGAACAAGTCTAACTCAGAGGACGTTTAGCCAGGGAGCTCTTCATGCAAATTTGATGACATTTCATCTCACACACTTTCGGCACATTGTCAGGAGGCACTAGTCATTGGAAAAACACATCATGCTCAGAAAAGTTGAGGAAAGAGAGGAAAATCTTCAAGCAGATCCATTGACACCATGCCTGCAACAATGGGCTTGTGCGTGGCAGAGCCTGTAAGGACGGCACGGGACGAGGTAGGTGTAGCTCTGTTGCTCCTAAGGTTACTGGAGTCATAGGTAAGTCTGGCACCTAACAACAGCAGTCATGTTGCCCTGTGTGCCCCCCGCCACCCGCTACATCCTGCCTCGCAGCTGACCCTCCCTCAGGTCTCTGAGGATGTGGGTCACCTCAGGAGACTGCCCATCTTTTTCCTGTAGCTGCCGGTGGGCTCGGGCCACAGCTGACGTCCAGGCTTGGAGCAGCAGGCACTCTGCAGACGAGGCCCCATCACACCTGTACACCTGCAGTAAAACCAGGTGTGTCGTTCTGCCCCGAGCTCCTGGCAGTCCTGTGTGCTCAGGGTAGAACTATGCTATGTCAAGTCTGTTGGGAGTTGTGTCAGTAACGCAAAAGCCGAGTCTCTATAGCAATTCAAACCCACAAGGTAACAACAAGCAGCCTTCTGTGGGATGCCTGTCCTCAGAAACCCAACATGGTCTCCCATGAGTTTGTTCCAACTTGACAGCAACGAGTGGAG
Organism: Elephantulus edwardii; assembly: GCF_000299155.1. Lineage (NCBI taxonomy): Eukaryota > Metazoa > Chordata > Mammalia > Macroscelidea > Macroscelididae > Elephantulus > Elephantulus edwardii. The sequence continues at coordinate 8,604,150 of NW_006399879.1, read as the reverse complement.
TGAAGTTGAAAATGGATCACAGGATCTCCTAAGATGCCTTGCTTGCATTGAAATCACCACCCTGTTGCCTCAAAGCTGAGAGCTTAGCTGTCACCCACTCGAAGGTGATGCCCACTCAGGCGTCAGAGGCCACTCCTCAGGAGCTAACCACCAAGTCAACAGAAAGCCGCTGTGTCTTCACGCATCTGAAGACTCAGCCGTGCAGAGCTATCCACGTGGCCTGGAGCATCTGTAGACCGGGCACATCTCCTGTTACAAGTTCCAGGGCATCTTTGCAGAGACCAAGAGACAATCCTTGACTTTACAGAATCCATGAAGGATGCACAGCATACATACCATGCCACGCACACATTCCGTCACACCTCATCTGCACACACACTGCGTGCACGGACTCATAAGACGAGGTGACATACAACGTGTGGCCAGACTACAGGTCAGTGGCTGGAGTTTGGCCTCCTCTGTCACATACGTCCTGACACTAGGGAGAGGTCATTCTCAAAACAAGGATCAGTGTCCCAGGCAGCCCCCTGGCCCCAGTGGGACTCAGCCTGTGCCCATCCTAGCAGTTCCCTGCTCCCTGCATGAGGGAAGCCCCACCCCTGTACCCCTTCTCTGTCCCTTCTCACCCTCTGCATCCCCAATGGGACTCATCTGGTCTGGTTTAGTGCCTGGGGGGACAAGGGCAGGGAATAGCTTTGCGTGGACAGGTCAGCTCATCGCAGACTTCATCCTCAGGCCAGCTGTCCACTTCTTCTCATCTCTTGCAGGTGCTGATGCTGGGAAGGGTCAGCCTTTTTCTCCTTGGTGTGGACACTGGTCCTTGCCTGGCAGGGCAGCGAGGTGAAACTTATGCCTTTGCTCCCCAAAGTAGCTCCAAGGAAGCCAGAAGAGGGATTAAAGCTGATGCCAGCTTGTTCCTGCAGGCCCTCCATGCTCTGGGCACAGTGGAGCCAGTGATTGTCCCCTGAGGAGTGGACACATGCTCTGTCCACCAGGTGAGGCCTGCAGGGCCCAGGGGAGGAAGGAGAGCATCAAGGGTCCCACTGATCCCCCCAGACCACTCCCTGGTTAGTGATGAGTATGAGGCCTGGATGCAACCACTCCCGGCTCTCTGGGTCTCAGGCATCCAAGTCAGGCTGAGAGACAGAGGTCTTGCTTCCTGGGGACTGAATGCCTGAACAGGTGAGGAGACCCACCAGGGGTCAGCAAGGGGGCCTCCAGCTTACAGGCTGCACCTGTTGCTCCAGAGGGAGATTCCAGCCAGCAAGGGGGTGGGCCAGACTTGGGGTCTGTGTGGTAGGTCTGGGCTGTGACCCAATTTGTGGAGAGGAAGCAGAGGTCGCCACAGCGAAGGCATGTAGCAATGACCACAGCAACTGTGTGTGGGATCTGGGCTACATCCCATGATCTGGCTCAAGCTCCCGCTTCTACCACTCGCTGCAGGAGACCAGCAGGACAATGGGTCAGCCATAAGGCAGGGCGGAGGGAGAGAACATGTTGGCCACATTGCTTCTGCCCCAAGATCCCCCTCATCCCTGAGGTCACTTGTTTCCTGGACTTGGCACAGCTGTCTGAGGGCCCACGGCAGCAGACAGACACTAACACAAGTTAGTCCTGCCTAATTTGCAGGCACAGGGCTTCTGTCTGCTGTTTCTGCGTGGAGCTGGTAGAGTTCCTCGACCCACATAGAAATGGGGTGCTCTGCTTGCCCCCCAGAGTCTGTGGCAGGACCCTACTGGAGCAGCAGATGGCCCTGGACAGCCCAGAAACCCGGAAGGAGCGGGACCCTGAGGATGGGGTGCAGTTGGATGGCTGCCTGTCAACCGGAGCACACAAGGACAAAGGACAGACCAGGAGTGCACAGCCCCAGGATGAAGCAGGAGCATAGAGCCCGGAGGATGGAGCAGAAGTGCATAGCCCCTCCAGGACAGAGCAGGAGCACACAGGAGTGCACAGCCCCAAGGACAGAGCAGGAGCACAGAGCCCCAAGGACTGAACAGGAGGAGTGCACAGCCCCAGGACAGAGCAGGAGCACAGAGCCCGGAGGACGGAGCAGGAGTGCACAGCCCCAAGGACCAAGGACGGAACGGGAGCACACAGCCCCAGGATGGAGCAAGAGCACAGAGCCTGGAGGATAGAGCAGGTGGCCACGGGGCTCCCCAACCATTGTCTTCAGTGAGACAGATGGACTGGTCTCCTTCCCTCCAAGCAACTGTTGAGTGAAGGTTAGCAGGTGACACTTAGTGTGCCCCGCCACCAGACTTCCCGGGGTCCTGACAACAGCCCGTATAGTGTCCATGGTACATTGTGCCTCTGAGTCCCTGACCCTGAGAGCTCATGTCTCTATTCCTCAGGACTAGAACAAGGTAGGTCAGCCCAGGGGGCTGCCAGGACACAGCTCACAGCAGGACTCACCTCCCAGTGACAGTGAGTTCTGTGCAGGGCAACCACCAAATCCCTCTCTGATGATGAGCTCCATGGGGGGCACCCCCAAGCCCCCTCTCTGAAGGAGAGCTCTGTGTGGACATTCCCAAACCCCTCTCTTATGGTGAGCTCTGTGGAGGCACCCCAAGCCCCCTCTCTAATGGTGAGCTCTGTGGAAGCACCCCCAAACCCCCTCTCTGGTGGTGAGCTCTGTGTGGAGCACCCCTAAGCCCCCTCTCTGAAGGAGAACTCTGTGGAGGTACCCCTAAGCCCCCTCTCTGATGGTGAGCTCTGTGTGGGCACCCCCAAACCCCCTCTCTTATGGTGAGCTCTGTGGAGGCACCCCCAAACCCCCTCTCTGTTGGTGAGCTCTGTGTGGAGCACCTCTAAGGCCCTTCTCTGATGGAGAGCTCTGTGGAGGGCACCCCCATGACTCGTTGCTGTAACAGTGAACTCCATGTGGGGTCACCCCACAAACCTTCTCTCTGATGAGCTCCATGTGGGGACACCTTCTTTCATCACCCCCCTTCCCCTCATTCTCCTTCACTGACAATACCCTTGCACTGATGGTGCTGTGTGTCCACAAGGCTCAGTCCAGCCCAGGTCAATGGGCACAAATCCTGTCGAAGGAATCCCTCAAGAGCTGAAGGACTGGAGGCCAGCCCTTCCTGGAAACACTGCAGTGCCTGTGGTTTCTGGGTAATTAAGGAAGCGGGGGGCAGGGGTGAGCGTTCATCAAGAAGGTGAAGTAAAGGTCAAGACTCAAAAGTCCCAAGGCTCTCATGTCAGAACTGATGGACAGCTGACCCCACGGTGGGTTCTCATTCTCCTGCAGAGCAGCTGATGAGTGTGAACTGCCTGCCTTTGGGTTATCAGTGCATCTCCCCACAGACCATGCCGCTGTTGTTGTTGTTGTTGTTGTTGTTGTTGTTATGTGCCCTCGAGCCTCTTGTGACTCGCAGTGACCCTGTGTACAACAGGTCTGGACCCTGTTCTATCATGAACCAACCTCATTGCTTCTGACACACCTACCACCTTACTCCAGTCACTGAACCGATCCATCTCATCCAGCGCCTACCCCTCCTGCTCTGTCCACCCTCCCAAGCATGATGTCCCTCTCCAAGGACTTGTTTCTCCTTGTAACATGCCCGAAGTATGTGAGGTGGAGCTTCAGAATCCTTGCCTCCAAGGAGCAGCCTGGTCTCACCCTCTCCAGGATGAACCTGTTTGTTCTCCTACAGTCCATGGAATATTCAACACTATTCTCGAGAACCACAGCTCAAAGGCATCAATTCTCCTATCAGTCATTGTCCAGCTTTCTGATGTATAGTAAGTAATTGGGAAGACCATGGCCTGAATCTCCCTAAAACCCGTGGGCACCTTTATTCAGACTTGTGACTTGGACTAAAAAGTTACTTGATCTGTCAAACAGATCAAAATGTTCCCCAGTCTGAAAATACTGCTGCCTTGCTGGGTGCACCAACCTTCTCGCAGAGATTGTGAGGTCCCCGTGGGAGGTGCAGATGCTGAAGTGGCCAGGAGAGGGCTCTGTGTTCTCAGGATGGAACTGACACTTGTGGATGAGTCTCCTCATCTCCTGAGTGTCTTCCCGTGGCTGGGATGGTGACAGCACCCGAAAGGAGAGCACTGGGTGCTTTCCCCGCCACTCCTGGCCCCATGAGCTCCTCTGAGGCCCATGCTAGAAGTGGTGGTTGTGCTTGCTGGCAGGATCACCTTAGATCTGGGGGCCTTGGGAGCTCTCCAGGGTCCTGACGGATCTGCTTCCTCTGCTTTCAAAGGCCCATCAGTGTGGGGGTCCCTTAGCTGATACAGACAGTTCACTGTCAACCAGAAGGCCAGCCAGAGGTCTACCTCCCAAGGAAACAGCCATGAGGACTGGCTGACGGGTCCAGGAGGTGGCCATGTGCTTACAGGGCCAAGCGGTCAGCACCTGCAGGTGAGCAAAGAGCCTGTGAGTGGCCGTCACTGACCACTGCTGGTCCCCCTGCTGGGTCTGGCTGCATGCTTCCATCAGGCACACAGCCGCAGTGCTTGCTCAGACTGACCTCACTTCTGTTGTGGAAGATGGCCACCTTGCACTCATGCTCTCATCCACCACTGGCCTCTACTGTCCAGTCCAGCCTCACCTTCACCTGATCCCAACCCTGCGGAGGCTGAAGAGGTGTCCGAGATGCAGTGAAACTTGGGAACGCCTGCCAGCCTGTCAGAAGCCACATACCGTCACTGCCCTGACTGGCCATGTGGGGGCTGTGTCCCGACTGTGTCTATGGCACCAGCTCTGCAATAAAAGCTCAATGCACATTCTCACTGAGCCTGCGTATGTGCTGAGCTGCCGAAAGCTGGGGTCAGAGGACAGGGGAAAGGTCTCACCTGGCCCTTGAGATGCTGAGTCAAGCCTTGAGTCCTGTCACTGTTGGACGGGAGTAGGGCCATAGCTTCGCTTCTCTTCTGGAAGCTGGCCTTGGTGAGAGAGTTGCAGAAGGTCACAAATACAAAGGCCTGCACTGGGTGTGCATGCTGAGGGAAGAGCCTCTGTGCTGGAAGAATCTGCTGGGGCCAGGAGAAAGTAGCAGGTGAGTGCTCCCACGCAGTGAGGGGTCCTCTCAGGAGGAGGTGAGTGCTCCCACGCAGTGAGAAAGGTCTCCTCCTTGGAAATGGGAGACACAGTTTAAGCATCCTTGCTCTAGGGCACACCTCGCTTGAGCTTCCTCTAAGACACTTTTTTTGTTCCTCTCGATGTCCATAAGACCGTCAATATTTTACTCAACCATATCAACTCCAAGACATCCATTCTCTTTCTGTCATCCTTATTCGTTGCCAAACTTAGAGATGCATATTAAAACATTGAAAACCTGTGGCTTGAATCAGGCTGGCATCTTTATTCTTTTGCACTTTGAAAAGGTCTTTGACAGCAGGTTTTGCGAATGCACTTTTTAAAAAATAATTCTTATCTGCTGACACCCTGTGTTTTTATTGTAGATCCAAGTACAATTAGATCATCAACTACTTCAATATTTTCTCTCTCATGTTACTCCTTAGTCCACTGGAGAGGAATTTTGTTCTCTTGACGGACGTAGAGATGTAATCCATATTGAAGGTTGTAACCTTGCATCTTCTTCA
>NW_006399879.1:8579502-8584291 GCF_000299155.1 Elephantulus edwardii | reverse complement strand
AAAAAAAAGAAGAAGAAGAGTGTGTCTGGGACACAGGAGATCCCCTAGGTCATCTTTCAATACCCCCATTCCCTGTGTTTAAACACAATGGAATTGTGGTGTTGTTAAGCACAACAGAGTCGGGATCGACTCATAGCAGACCCTTACAAGGGAGGACATTGCCTATCTCTCTCCCTTGGAACAGCTGGTAGATTTGAACCACCTGTCTTTGGATTGGCAGCCCAGATACATAACCATAGAGCTACCAGAGATCCCTTTGGGTTTTTTTTTGTTGTGTTTTTTTATAGTTTAATGTATTTTAATAGAAAACTTACAGAACAGCACAGAAGGCAGACATTAAAAACATGTACTTGCATGTAGGACAACTCAGTTAGGAAAGTACAGTGAATGAATGGATCTACTGTATGATAAAAATGCTACAAACCTATTTGGTTGCCATCAATAAGAAATTTACTGGTTTAAAAAAAAATCCAAATGCTGGCATTGTCCAGAAAAATTTAACAGGTTTATTTATAACTGTTACAAAGTTGAACTGCTGAAACTTGTTCACAGAAACATTTTTTTTCTGACTTGCAGTAATGCTTTATGTCCCCACATTTATATTAGAAATTCACACACAAATGAAAATGGGGAAAGTGCCAATCCCTGATTTCTGCCCCTTATGTTTCCATTTACAATCATATACTTAGGTACCTTTTGACCCCATGGGAAAAAATTATCTAACGTTCAAGAACTACCAATAACAGGAAGAAGAGATTTTTTTTTTAAGAATAAAACATTTCCCATCCTAGTGGATTCTTAAGCACACTCTCCACGTAGGCGGCGTGCTAGCTGGATGTCTTCTGGCATAATGGTTACACGTTTGGCATGGATGGCACACAGGTTGGTGTCTTCAAAGAGATAGGCCTCACTTGCCTCCTGCAAAGCACCAATGGCTGCGCTCTGAAAACACAGATCTGTTTTTGAAGTCCTGAGCAATTTCTTGCACCAGACGCTGGAAAGGAAATTTTCGAATCAGGAGTTCAGTGGACTTGTGATAAGGCCTGATTTCCTGGAGGGCCACAGTATCAGGCCTGAAACAATGCGGTTTCTTCACCCCGCCAGCAGAGGGTATGCTCTTGCAAGCGGCTTTTGTCCCAGCTGCTTCCTGGGTGCTTTCCCACCGGTTAATTCGTGGGTGATCTGCTTTGTAGGCCTGGTAAAACAGCTCTTCACTTACACACACACACACACACACACACACACACACACACACACACCCGTCGGCTAGAGCTCGGTGGTGCGGCTTCGGAGAGCAACACTGCCAACTCCCTTTGTTTTTAAAAAACAGGATGATGATAACATCCAACAAGCTAACAAATGGAAGAGGTGTCCGGGGACTCAGTGGGTCGAGTATTACATGGGTCTGGGGACTCAGTGGGTCAAGCATTGGGTGAGTCTGGGGGCCCAGTGGGTTGAGCATCAGGTGGGTCTGGGGGCCCAGCGGGTCAAGCATTGGGTGGGTGTGGGGGCTCAGTAGGTCCAGCATTGGGTCACTGCCTGAGGGGTTGGCGGTTTGGATCTGTCAATCACCCTCAGAGCAAAAGTTGAGCCGTGGGCTTTTGTAAGGACTCCACTTTGAGACCCCCATGGAGCAGGCTACTCCATCTGACAGCCTGTCTGGGTCAGAAGTGACACTACTGCAGTGGGTAGGAATAAACAAAACTTTTGGGGAAACAAAGTTAGCCATCCTGACTCTCAGGCTGTTATCCCAGGTCTGCAACTGCCTTGCAGCCGCACTCAGAAGAATCTGCACTGTGACTCAGGCTGGATTTTGTAGCTGTGCTTTAGAAACCTTTCCCTTTTCTCAGTGCCCCTGGGCTCGTTGTGTTTGATTGGACAACACCCTATGTGCATGAACAAAGATGAAAGATTCACAGGCATACCCATGGGTGGTCTGGGGTTCCACCTGGGACCTCAGAGGTAGGTAACTACTGCTCTCTTGGAACCTTCACCCACTCTTGGGAGCCACAGCAATTCTTGGATTCTGTGCCCACCCATAAAACCCTTGCACCCACAGTGACCCCACTCCTGGAAGTTTTTGTTCATTTCTGGAACCCATATCCACCCCTGGGAGTCAAGGCCTTCCCCTGGAGCCTTCACTTGTCAGCAGAGCCAGCCTCCTTTGCCCAGATGTGAATTCTGGGGCTAAGAGCCAGGCCTGCCCTAGGAGCTCAGCTCAGATGGTAAACTGTTACAGGGAGAAGCTTCATGTGGATACAATGTATTAACAAATCTTTAGATTCTTGTAACCATTTAGAATATATGCTTTGAAAATTGTTGCCACATTGTAGCAAATAGCCATTGACTACGAAAAAAAATTAAATTTAGAGATCATTGCATTTGGTGGAAAAGAGTGGTTTTCAAATGAAGCGCTAAATAACATTCATCCATTAAATGAGCCACTAAATAACAAGAAAGAATATTTTAAAGCCAAAGCTTCTTGTAATTGAAGAGACAACAGAAGAATGCACACTTGGTGTTCTGATCAGATACAAGACATGAGGCAACTTGATGTACTCTGCATAACTTCCACTGGTTGCAAGAAATGTCAGATGAAGTGCTAGAACATTCCTGTATAAATAAATATAAATGTACATTTAAAATTCAGTTGAGACTTACACACAGTTGGACCACATGTAGATTCAAGTCTTTTAAGTAAAAATATCTACAGAATCATGGTCACAGATGTCCTGACACTTACAGTCCAGGTGATGGGTCACAAGTGTGCCTGGTGATGGGGCAGAGACTCCCTCACCACAGTGTCAGGAGATGCTTTTCCACAGGAGGAATGAATGATCAGAGGCTTCCACTGACACAGGCAACAGGCACCACCGTCAAGTACGTCAACTACAGAAGAAATGCCTAAAATGATACCTTTTGGTGACTTAATAAATGATATTTCAGAAAACAACTTGGGAAATATTGCATTCAAACTCTCTCATTACAGTCCTCATCTTGTGTGGGAGAAGTGGGCTTTGCACCCTCCAGGCCCCTCACACGTGGCCACAGCCGCTTGTCAGTGGAGGCCGGCATGTTACTGTGACACTGGGCAGGTTTCAGAAAGCTTCTGTCCCACAGCTAGGAAGAAAGGCCTGCAGATGTCCTTGCAAACTCACCACTGAAAACTCTGTGGTCACAGCAGTTCCACCTGCAGCCAGCAGGGGGACAGTGCAAGGCTGAGTGGGGGTTACCCACAGTGGACCATCAGCCTGCCGGGGGACGGTGCAAGGCTGAGCAGAGGTTACCTACAGTGGACCGTCAAGCCTGCCGGGGGATGGTGCAAGGCTGAGTGGGGGTTACCCACAGTGGAGCCTCAGGAAGCTGGGGGACAGTGAAGGGCTGGATGGGGGTTACCCAGAGTGGACAGTTAGGCAGCCAGGGATGGTACAAGCCTGGATGGGGGTTACCCACAAAGGACTATTAGGCAGCTTGGGGACATTACAAGGCTGGGTGGGAGGTTACCCATAGTGGAGCCTCAAACACCAGGGAACAGTGCAAGACTGGACAGGGGTTACCCCCATGTAGAGGCCAGCAAGAGATGGTGCTGATAGCAGCCAAGACCATGAAAAAGCATGTGAGCCAGGCTGCACCTGGGATGATGAAACTGTGTCTCACATTCTTTGAGCATGTTATTAGGACGGGCCAGTCATGCTTGAAAAAGTGAAGGGACAGCAGAAGAGAGGTAGACCCTCCATGAGGTGGCCTGACAGTGACCACAGCAACGGGCCCAAGTGTGTCAGAGAGGACGAGGATGACACAGGACAGGGGTCAGGTCCGCTGTTCACAGGGTTGCAATGAATTGTACTCACCTTGAAGCGCATAACACCAAGCAACACAATAAATCATAATATCAAAATATTTAGTCTTACAATTTGCAAATTAACGTTGTTATTCAGTAGGAACCTCTGAGAATATTGAGGTGTTGGCAAAACTGAACTGAGTGACTAAAAAGTCACATTAAATCAGTATTTTTCTCAGCCTTTTTGTCAAAGTTTTACTTTTTCTAAAACAAACAGAAAAAGAACCTCCCCTAGCCACTCTCTCGCTCCCTCTCTTTCTACTATTGAATTAAACCCACCCATCGCTGACCTTCAGCTGGTGTCCAGAGCTGTGAATCACATGGAAAGTGACTGACCAGCCTTCTTCCACTGCGCAGCCATGGCATTCAAACTGCCTGACTTTGTTTGCAGTACAAGTAGGTAGCAGTTTCTATCCTAGATAAAAATAGGACTAGAGATGCTATCCTAGATAACAATAGAGTAAGTGCCTTTAAGAAGATAGGTCAGCTGAACTCAGAAAAGAGGAAGGTAATAGAATTGGTAATGTTGAATGACACTGGGATCCACATGGTTCTGATTCAGAGACCCTGCCTCAGACACCCAAGGATGCAAATACTCATGGGGAGCTGTGGGAAGCCGAATATCAAATGTAATATTAATAATAAACCAAATGTTATATCAGGATATGAGGGAGGCTTAATATAAGCTAGAATTCACCCTGTGGCATTATGGCATTTCTTAAGAGTCAACATTGCAAGCAACAAATGCTGGCGAGGTTGTGGAGAAACTGGAACCCTTATTCACTGTTGGTGGGAGTGTAGAATGGTGCAACCTGGGTGGAAAGCGGTATGGCGCTTTCTCAAAAAGTTGCAAATAGAGATACCATTTGACCCAGCAATTCCACTACTGGGAATATACCCCGAAGAGACCATAACTGACATCCAAGCAGATATATGCACACCCATGTT
>NW_006399879.1:8563229-8577517 GCF_000299155.1 Elephantulus edwardii | reverse complement strand
AACTGGGGAGGAGGGTAGAGAAAACAGTGCAACAATGAATGAATGAGAACCCAAAATCTCTGTAAATGTTCATTAAAACTAATAAAATTTAATAATAAAAGAGTCAACATTGTACTTAGTTTGTATTTACTGAATCCCTTCCTCCTGGGATTAGCATAAGGTAAACAATAGAGAGGAACTTGACCTTACCTGCAAAAGACTTCCCCTTGATCCCTTGGTTTTGTTTTCTACTCCCTTGTGATTTTCCTTTGTTTACGTTCCTTATGATTCTCAATAAATACACAGAGAGGCGTGGCTTGGGCGCTTCAGTCATGGAACTGTTGGCCCCCTGTTTTTTATGCTCTCTGTTCTAAGTCATTCTTGGTTATCTGTCTCATTGTTAATAATTATAAACATACTTTACCCTCGGTCTGCAACAGGAGCATTGTTGTTATTAGGTGTCACTGAATCCAGGACGACCCACAATGACCCTGTGAACTTTGTGCTGTCCTGCACCATCCTCACACTTCCTGACACACTAGAGCCCATTGTGACAGTCACTGTGTCCATCCACCTGGTCGAAGGTCTTCACCAGCCCTCCACCTTTCCAAGCATGATGTCCCTCTGCTAGGAATAGCCCCTCCTAGCAACATGCCTGAAGTCAGGGTGAAACAGTCCACCTTTGTCCTGTAGAGCTGCTACTGGATTTAAAGTAGGATCTTTACATCAGCACCTCAACAATAGGGGACTATATACCAGATAGGGGCTCATTGTAACTGAAGTTTGATCCTGTAAATTACTTCATACCTAAAATAAGTATCTGTCAAGTGTCTGCTTACATCCAAACTCCCAGGCTACAAAATCTACAATCTTGCACCATAGCCCTTTGCAAATCTGCACATCAAAGATACTGGGTTTAATACAGTGAAGAAACAGTCTGCAGATGTCACTAAATTCATCCCTTGCTGAGTGCTTTGAGGCAACAGCCACCTCTCAATGGGGTAATCACTGCTTACTGCCAGCATTTCAGTTTGATGTTTACCATCCCTGTGCAACATTTACCATAGTTTCCTCTCTGTTGGGCCAGTGAGCCAAGTCAAACTTTCCTCAATCCTAGAGTGACAGCACCTGTGTCTCTGTGCTTGGAAGCCATGATTTCTTTTCATTTCACCATCAGACCATTTTCCACTAAGGTGTCAGGATCGCTGATACTCTGTTGTATAATGTGGACAGTACCCTTGCCCCACTACAGACCGCTGACCCCTCAGCTGTGAGCCAAGCCCCACAGAATCCCTGATGGTGAAAGTGTGAGATGCTCCTGATAGTTCTCGATAACTAGCAGGTAACTAGCAGGCACTGCTAGGTGGCACCCACGGATGCAGCACTGTTACTGGGTGGTATGTTAAGACACTGCCCTCCACCTGGGATCATTTCTCTTCCATCCATTCCTGTAAGGTGCCTGTACACCGAGACATGCCTGGGCTGACTACAGGTGTGAACGCCATGGTACCTATTTCCATTTACATACAAATCTCAAGTACAGACAGGATCAGGATGGGACTCCTAACCCAGACAGCCCCTCCAGTAGTGGAAAGGAAGCAGCATTGTTTCTGACCTTTACCTGTGTCATCCCCAGGCAGCGTCCTGGAATGTTCCCAGCTTAGGGACAAGCATGGGTTTTGCTCACAGGTCCTGTGGGTCCCACACCTCCCACCAGAAAAACAAGCAGTCTTTTCCATGCAGCTGTGGAGCTCCGAGAGGAGTGGGCCCCTTGTCTTCCACAGAGGATGCCCTGCACCCTGGCCAGTGCACCTCATGGCTGTCAGGGGAGGTGGGCATATTGCTGGTTTCAACATTGCTTCCAGACTAAGATGAACCAGGAAGACCAAGTGATCCTCTGAGAATCACCAGTGGACACTGTGTGGAGCCCAGTGTCTGATCTGCATCTGGTCCCATTTCAGGTTCACACTGCATGAAGCGCTGGAGTGGACAGCCTCACAAAATTCCACTTGGTTCAAGCGGCAGTTGTGTGGTTGGTACTTTTACGTCAAATAAGGATTCTTTACTTCAAATAAGGATTCAAATAAGGACTCAGTCCACAGCTAGCACTGAGGCTGTGCTTACTCAGTTAAGCACCTCGCACCCACAGGTGAGCTCCGTGACCCCCTCACAGGGCCTTCCCCAGCACTGGGGTTCATGGGGGACTACCAGTGTGTGAGTCAGATGGGAGCTGAACACCAGGGATCCTGAGTGCTGTCTCTTCTCTCAGCTCGTGTCTCCATCCCCTGGACTGACATCTTGCAGGATCATGGATCTGGAGCTGTAATGGTGGAATGAGGGTCTGAGGCGTCCAGGGAGGGGGCAGTATCCAGGCATTGAGGGAGGGAGCAGTGTCCAGGGACAGGGGTGTCTTCCAGAATGGGGCAGCAACCAGGAAAGGGGCAGCATCTAAGGGACAGGAATGACCTCCAGGGAGGGAGCAGCATTGAGGGAGGGGGCAGCGTCCAGGAGGGAGCAGCATCCAGGGAGGGAGCAGAGTCCAGGGAGGCGACAGCATCCAGGGAGGGGGCAGCGTCCAGGGAGGGGGCAGTGTCCAGGGAAGAAACAACATCCAGAGAGGGGACAGCATCCAAGGGATGGGAATGGCACCCAGGGAGGGAACAGCATCCAGAAAGGGCACAGCCTCAGGCTGAGGGCATAGTGTCAGAGAGTGGACACAGGGTTGGAGAGGCGAGGTCAGCATTAGGGGGCGGGAACAGTGTCAGGGGGCAGGCATAGGGCCAAGGGACAGGGTCGGGAGGTAGGAAGAGCCTGTTGTTATGTTGTTGTTAGGTGCTGTTGATTCAAGTAGGACTCAGCAACTCTATGAACAACAGATCTGAACCCTCTCCCATCCTGTGCCATCCCCACACTTTCTCACACACTTGAATCCTCTGCAGCAGTCACCGTGTTAATCTATGTCACTGAGGGTCTTCCTCTCTTTCTCCATACCTCCATCTTTCCAAGCATGATATCACTTTCCAAGGAATAACTTCTCTCAGAAACATACCCGAAGTATTGAAAAAAAGCTTCACCATCTATTTCTTCAAGAAATACACTGGCTACATCTTCTTCAAGACATGCTTACTTGTTCTTTTGGCAGTCTATGGGATGTTCAGTGCTCTTCTCCAACATCACAGCTCAAAGACATCAATTCTTCTGTCATCTTTATTCCTTTCCAGCTCTCCAATACATAGCAAGTTATTGAAAAGACCATTGCCTTAATCAGGTGCATCTTCCTCCTCAAACTGACATCATTGCTCCTCAAAAATTTGGAAATGTCCTGGACTACAGACTTTCCCAATTCAATAGGTCTCCTGATCTCCTGACTCTTGGTACCATGGGGATTGATTGTGGATCTAGGTAAGATGAAATTGTTGACCGTTTCCATCATTTCTCATTCTATCATGATGTTACCTATAGGTCCAGTGGTAAGAATTTTTGTTTTCTTGATGTTGAGATGCAATCTATATGTTGTTGCTGTTATTGTTGTTGTTGTGTGCCATTGAGTCACCTGCAACCCATAGCGACCCTATATACAACTACTCTGAACTGTGCCCTGTCCTGAAGCCAGTCTCACTGATTCCAACAAACCTATCCCCATAGCCCCAGGTACAGTATCAATCCATCTCATCAGAGATCTTCCTCTTCTGCTCTGTCTCTCTACCCTTCTGAGCATGATATCCTTCTCCAAGGACCAGTCTCTCCTGGCCATGTGCCCAAAGTATGTGAGATAGGACCTCAAAATCCTAGCCTCCAAGGAGTATATTGAAGGCTGAATTCTTTGATCTCTGCAACAAGTGCTTCAAATGCTTCTCACTTTCAGCAAACAATGTTGTGTCATCTGCGTAACGCAGGTTACTGATGCATCTCTCTCCAATCCTGATGCCACATTCTTCTTCATAGAGTCCAGCTTCTTGAATAATTTGCTCAGCATACAAACTGAATAGGTATGGAGAGAGAGTACAGCCCTGATGCACTCCCTTCTTAATTTTAAACCATGCAGTGTTAGTGTTTCATTCACACAACAGCCTCTTGGTCTAGGTATAGGTTTCACATGCGCACAATTTAGCGTTCATTGTTGAGCAACAGCCCATTGGTGGCTGGGGCCTCTTATTTAAAAAAGAAAATTATACTGGTTTATTTAAGAAGTTTATACACATTGTTTTCCACACCAGATCTTCCCCATTTCTTTCCCCCATCGCCTATCAAATTGTGTGACCCTATGCTTATACCCCCCACCCCGTCCTTATCCCTCTGCTGCCATACTACCCACCCCCTGAATTATCATACTCATTCTACAATTATGGTCTTTTACAGTTCACTTAGCATAATGCTCTCCAGTCCCTCCCAAGTTAGGTAATAATTTACAAATCATTGCTTCTGTACACTGCGTAGTATTACATTGTGTAAATGTACCATAATTTCTCAATCCATTCAACTATGGTTGGATATTTGGGCTATTTCAATGTTCTTGAGATGATGAATAATGCTGCTATGAATACTGGTGTAAAAGTCTTTGTTTTTAGGGAGCTCTGGTGGCCTAGTGGCAAGAAGCTGCACTGCAATCCCAGAAGTATTGGTTCGAATCCACCAGATGCTCTGCTGGAGAAGGAGGGGTAATCTCCTTCTGTACCAGTCAGATCTGATTTGACAGTACATGCACAAAAAAAATAATAAAAAAATTTTTTTAAGTCTCTGTTTGTGCCTCAGTTCTCATTTTCTCGGCGTATACTCTAAGCAGTAGAATATCTGGGTCATATGGAATTTCTATGTTCAGCTTTTTGAGAAAATACCAAGCTTTCTTCCCGAGTGGTTGCATCCACCAATATGTATGAGAGTTCTGATCTTGCCACATCCTGTCCAACATTTATCACTTGCTGCCCTGTTAAATTTTGCCACTGCTACTGAAATGAGATGGTATCTTGTTGTGGTTTTTATTTACATCTCTCTTATTGCCAGTGATTTTGAGCATTTCTTCGTGTGTCTGTTGTGGGGCCTCTTATTGAAAGTATCAGCAACTCTTTGTGTAAAGTCCCAGCATCAAAGATGCAGCAGAGAGTTCCATGTGACCATAAGATCCACATCTGGGATGTTATCCCAGTGTTCCAGTCATGAGTCTCAGCTGGAATACCTCAACACCCTGCCAGGAGCACATCCTACCACATCTGTGTAGGCTTTAACTGGGTCTGATAACATGATATGCATATACCTGAGTTACTAATGGAAGTACAGCACTAATGTCAGTTTGTTGCATTGAAAGCATTTGTTGTTCTAGCTGGCACAGCGCTTAGTGTTTGTCTGTCAGTTTGCTATAACTTGTGGGTCACTGTGATACTGAAAGCTCTGCCACTGGTGTGTCGAATGCCATCAGGTCACCCATGGAGGACAGGTGTTAGTAGAGCTCCTAGATCAGAAGAGCTTCCCAAACTAGGAAGCAGTATAGACCATCTGCTTCTTAAATAGCAGGCCTCTGAAAACCCATGATCAGTGAAGAAACAAGGATCGTTCCAGTACTGAGGTGGAGTCCAGATTGGAACTCTATCAAAATGAGGATAAATAACTATAAACATCCTTTAATAAGTGGAACATGGAATGTATGAAGCATGAATTTTGGCAAGCTATAAGTCATTTAAAAAATGAAATAGAATGCATGGACATGAACATTCTAGACATTAGAATGTCTAGGTGAGAATTCCATGTCTTTTGCCCATTTTGTAATTGGGACATCCGTCTTTTTCTTGTGGAGGCTCACTAGTACACAGCAAGCTTTTGTTATAAGACCCTTGTCTGAGATGGAATTGCCAAATGTTTTTCCCAGTCAATAGGTTTTCTTTTCACCCTGTTGGGAAAAGTTTTTGATGCACACAGGACTTAATCTTTAGAAGGTCTCATTCATCAATGTTATCCTCTCCTGGTTGTGCATTCCTGGCTGTATTTGTCAATTTCTTTCTTTATACCACAGACTGGGTCTTCTAAGTTTGGTCCCACTTTGTCTCTTATGATCTTTATGGCTTTGGGCTTTACCCCTAGGGCTCTGATCCATCTTGAGTTGATTTTTGTGTATGGTGTGAAATGTGGATCCTGTTTCAGCTTTCTGCAGGTAGAAGTCCAGTTTTGCCAGAATCATTTGTTGAAGAGATTGTTGTTTCCCCAGCTGATGGATTTGGCTTCCTTGTCCAATATCAATTGACCATACGTAGATGTGTTAATTTGTGGTTTCTCCATTCTGTTCCATTGGTCTGTGTATGTCATTGTACCAGTACTATACTGTTCTGGTTATTATTGCTACAGAGTAGGTTTTAAGATCAGAGAGTGCTATGCCTCCCACTTAATTTTTTTTTTCAGAAGTGCTTTGCATATTTGAGGTCTCTTTCCTTTCCAAATGAACTTGTCAGTTGCCTTTTCTGTCTCTCTGAAAATGATTTTTCATCTGTGTTGAGGTTGTGTGGGTTGATTTTGGCAGGACTGTCCCTTTCACTATTTGGAGTCTTCCTGTGCCATGCACAGGGAACATTTCCCTTTGATTTAGGTCTTTCATTGTTTCTCTCAGGAGTGTTTTGTAGTTTTCTTTGCAAAGATCTTTTGTGTCTCTAGTTAGCTTTATTCCCAAGTATCTCAATTTGTGGTATCAACACAGAGAGAGAGATCAGCTGGCCCAGTGGACAGAAAGCAATGCTACCAAGCCAAAGGTGGGTGACTTTTATTCTGCGGCCCTCGGGTCTGTCTTTCATTGGTTTTGTTCAGACATTCCTCTAGGTCGTACAGCCCGGGTGTACAAGTTGCTGTACCGCGTTCTCTTGAGGTTGCTGTGAGGCTGAACACTGTGACACTGATGTGTCAAATGCGTTAATGGTTGGCTACCCAATGTGGTCAGAGAGTCGGGTGGAGCTCCCCGATTAAAACAAGCTTGGAAGGAGGAGTGGCATCCACTTCCATAATAGCTTGCCTCCGGGAACCCTATGAACCTGGAGAGAGAATGAAAGGCACCCAAGCATCGAGGACTCTCCTTCACAGGGTCGCTATGAGTCACCTGCGACTCGACAGCACTTAACAACAACAACAGCATTGTAAATTACATACTTCGGGCATGTTACAAGGAGGAACCAGTCATTGGAGAGGGACATCATGCTTGGGAAGGTGGAGGGACAGGGCAAGAGAGGAAGAACCTATATGAGAAGGATTGACTTAATGACTGGGGTAATGGGGGTGGGTATGTCAGAGACAAGGTTGGCTCAGAATAGAGCAGGGTTCAGAGCTGTTGTTCAAATTGTCGCTATGAGTTACAAGTGACTCAATGACACATAACAGCAACATTGTAAATGGTATTGCTTTCTTACTTTCCTTATCTGTGTTTTCTTTGTTACTGTAGAGGAATCCTGCTGACTTTCGTATATTAATCTTGTATCCTGTCACTCTACAAAATTGTCTACTAGTTTTGACAGATTTTTTTTAAGTTCTTGGGATTTTTAGGTACACTATCATATCATCTGCATATAGTGACGGTTTCACCACCTTTTTGCCTATCTGGATGTCTTTTATTTCCTTCTCTTGTTGTCCAATACAATATTGAAGAGGAGTGCCAAAAGTGGACATCCTTGTCTGACCCCTGTTCATAAGGAGAATGTTTTCAGTCTTTCTCCACTGAGAATTATATTGGCTCTTGGTTTTGCATATTTACTTTTCACAATGTTGAGTAAATTCCCTTCAACTCTTGTTTTGCTGATAGTTTTAATCAGCGAGCAGTGTTGAATTTTGTCAAAGTCCCTTTCTGTATCAGCTGAAAGGATCATGTGATTCTTGAAGAAATACTCAAAAATCAAAATCACAATAAGATACCATCTCATCCCAGTAGTATTTGCAAAGTTTAACAGGACAAAAAGCAATAAATATTGGAGAGCACGTGGAGAAATTGGAACTCTCATACACTGTTGGTGGCATTGTAAAATGGTGTAACCACTCTTAAAAGAAAGTTGGCATTTCCTCAAAAAGCTGAACACAGAAATTCCATACAACCCAGCTATTTCATTGCTGGGAGTATATCCCAAAGAAATT
Organism: Elephantulus edwardii; assembly: GCF_000299155.1. Taxonomy (NCBI): domain Eukaryota; kingdom Metazoa; phylum Chordata; class Mammalia; order Macroscelidea; family Macroscelididae; genus Elephantulus; species Elephantulus edwardii. The sequence goes on along the minus strand of NW_006399879.1, from coordinate 8,569,444 downwards.
AGAACTGGAACACAAATGAAGATCTGTGCACCAATGTTCATAGCAGTGTTATTCACAATAGATAGAACATGGAAACAGGCCAAATGTCAAACAATAAATGACTGGATTGACAAATTATGGTACAGTCACACAATAGAATACTACAAAGCATTCAGGAGCAATGATATTTTTTTCCTTTTTTTTTATTTTATTGGGAAAAACATATTGGGGGTACAAGGAGGTGAGGGTTGGGGGCAGAAGGGTGAGGATGGGCACGGAAGGAGCAATGATTTTTAACAAATACTATATAACATGAGAGAGGCTTGGTGATCCATCTTGAGAGAGTGAAACCAAGTTTCTCTTAGAGGCTTGTATTTTGGAGCTCCATCTGACATACTTTGGGTATATGGCCAGGAGGAACTGGTCCTTGGAGAAGGACATCATGCTTGGAAGAAGAAGAAGACCCCAGGTGAGACGGATTGATACAGTAAATAGGGCAATGGAGGTTGGTGTGTCAGAATTAGTGAGACTGGCTCAGGACTGGGTAGGCTCCAGAGCTGCTGTACAAAGGCTCACAGGTGACTCAATGGCACATAACAACACATGGGAGAGGCTAGAGAACACTATGCTGAGTGAACTAACTCAGTCTTATAAAGACAGATACTGCACAAAACCATTATTGTGAAAAGAGAAGGATCACCAGTAAAATATTCATGAAGTTCCAAGTGGGGATGGTGTGGGAGGAGGACAGGGGAAAATCATGGGTGGCACAATTAGGTGGACCAAGGGAGGGGTGGAGCAAACGGGAAAGAACTAGCAGTGACCTGAAAAGTGAAGATAATAATGGGCATAGTTAATGGTGCTCCCACAACATGTGGGGATGATTGTGTGGGACACAGTGTGAAGGAAGGAAAGTGTGAAACACAATGGATAATTTTGTATGCAAAACAACATAAATTTTTTAAAAGTTTTTGAAAATGACAATTTCACATTCTATCCTGAAGTACAATGGAAGAGCCTGAGAAGTAGGAATAGCATCAGTGGACAGGTACAGAATCAGGAGGCAAAGACAGCATCAGAGAGCCTATGGCATGTGGGGGCAGGGACAGCATCAGGGGTTGGGAACAGCCTCAGTGGGTGCATACAGAATTAAGAGAGGAGGACAGCATCAAGAGGTGGATATGGTATATAGGGGTGAGGACAGAATGGGGGCAGCAACAGCCTGGGGGGCAGGGACAGGGTCAGGGAGCTGGAATGTCAGCAGGCCAGTGAAAGGTACAGGACAGGAAGGTCACAGGGGCACATCTCAGGGATGTGGGAACTGCATCTGAGAGTGGAAAAGTATCTGAAACAAGAACAGCGGTGGGGACAGGAACATCGCCTAGGTATGAAAAGAGCAGAGTCCAGAACGGAACTGCATCTGGGTGTGGGAGAAGCATCCAGGGACAGGAATAGTGTCGAGAAGAGAAACAGAACCCTTGTCTTGCTTTGAATCCCCTGACAGTTGGCAAAGCCCATGGAATTCTGGAAGGATGGGCATTACCTGATTTGAGAGGACAAAGGTGATTGCACAATCTTCCTTCCAAGCCCGGAGGTGATAAATTGAGTGACACAGAAGAATTTCTTGAAACAGCATATGATCAAGAGGCAGTGGTGATAAAGAAGGAATTTCAAGCTGCTCTGAAGGAACTGGCAAGAAGAAAGGCCCCGAGGAAGGGCAGGGCGTGGGCCACCAGAGGCCGCAGCTCCCCGCAGACGCCACACACCCGCTGCTCCAAGTCACAGCCACTGTGCTCTGGTCCGCTGCGACATGGCAAAAGTCACTAGCCCCACGGAGACCGAGCGGTGCATTGAGTCCCTGATTGCCGTGTTCCAGAGGTACGCTGGACAGGATGGAAACAGCCTTACCCTCTCCAAAACGGAGTTCCTGAAATTCATGAATACAGAACTGGCTGCCTTCACAAAGAATCAGAAGGACCCTGGTGTCCTTGACCGCATGATGAAGAAACTGGACCTCAACGCTGATGGGAAGCTAGATTTCCAAGAATTTCTTAATCTTATTGGGGGCATTGCTCTGGCCTGCCATGACTCTTTCATGAAACATGTTCACTAGCAAACCTGAAGCACCATTGAAACTGGCCAACAAGCTCAGCTCCTTCCCTCCAAGACCCCCCACCCCATGACTGTAGACTCCTCACAGCCCACACACACCCTGATCTAGCCCACCCACCACCCCATGCAGGCCACCCCTTCTGGGACTAATAAACATTCTGATTTTTTTAAAAAAGAAAGGCCCCAGGAATTGTTGGAATATCAATTGACATATTTCAATAGACAGATGCTGCTCTGGATGTGCTCATCACATTGTGCCAAGAAATCTGGAGAACAGCCACCTGGCCAACTGACTGAAAGAGAACCATAGTTATTCCCATTCCAAAAACCAGTGACCTGGCAGCATATAGAAATTATCAAACAATATCACTAATACCACATGCAAGCAAAATCCTGCTGAAGATCATTCAAGAATGACTGGAACACTACATTGACAGAGAACTACCAAAGTATAAGTTGGATTTAGAAGAGGCCTTGGCACTATCATTGAAAATGTCAGATAGATCTTGGCTGAAAGGACAGTGTACCAGAGGAATGTTTGTTTTCTATGTTTCATTGACTATGCAAAGGCATTTGGCTGTGTGGATCACAACAAATTGTGGCTAACTCTGAGAAGAATGGGAATTACATAACATTTGATTATGCTCATGTGAAAGTTATACTGGGACCAGGAAGCAGCCCTCAGAACAGAGCTGAGAAACACTGCACGGTTCAAAATTAAAAAGGAGGTGTGCTAGGGATGCTTCCTGTCTCCACACCTTTTCAATCTACATGTGGAATAGTTCATTCTGGAGGCTGGATTTTATCAGGAGGAATGTGGCATCAGGATTTGAGGAAGATTCATCAAGAACCTATGCTATGCAGATGACACAACCTTACTTGCTGAGCCGAGGAGGACCTGAAGCATTTGCTACAGAAGGTCAAGAACTGGAGTCTTCAATATGGATTGAAGTTCAACATCAAGAAAAGATTCTCACCACTGGGCCAATTGGTAGCATCATGATGGATGGTGAAGAGATTGAGATTGTTAATAGCTTTAGTTTGCTTGGCTCCACAATCAACACTCCTGGCACCATCAGTCAGGAAATAAAAAGATTAATTGTATTGGAGAAGTCAGCTGTCATGGAAGTTTCCAAAGTGCTAACGAGTAATGATATCGGTCTAGGAACAAGGTGTGTCTGATCCAGGCCATTACCATGCATCAAAGAGCTGGAAAATGACTAAGGATGACAGAAGAAGCATCGATGCCTTTGAGTTGTGGTGCTGGAGAAGAGTCTTGACCAAACCACAGACCACCAAGATAACAAACAGGTCTGTCTTGGAGAGAGTGAAACCAAACTTCTTTTTGGAGGCAAGATTTTAAAGCTCCATCTCATGTACTTTGAGTATGTTACCAGGGGGTACTGGTCTTTGGAGAAGGACATCATATTTGGAAGGGTGGAGAGACAGTGCAGGAAAGGAAGACCCTGGATGAGATGGATTGATACAGTAACTGGGGCAATGCTGGTAGGTGTGTCAGAGTCAGTGAGACTGGCTCAGGATTGGGCATACTTCAGAGCTGCTGTACACAGGGTTACTAGGAGTTGTGAGCGACCTGGTGGCATATAATAAAAGGAAATAGCATTCAAGGTGGACTCAGCATCCAGAAATGTGAACAGCCATTTGGGAGAGTTCCCAGAAGGTTCAAAGGTCCTGAGTCAGAAGCGGGCTTGATCCTGCCCCAGCAGGGTCAGCACAAGTCCAGTGAACAATGTGGCAGGATGGGCGAAGAGGTCAGAGACCTTGCACCCTTAGAAGGATCTGGCCTTCACAAGTTGGAAGCGGAGCTTGATTCCTCCAGGGAGGGGTCCTTACACCTCTCAGGTGACCAGGTGGCCACCTGCTAGGGAAACGGAAGGAGGCAGGGAGAACCAGGCACTGACATGACGCCTGTGGTGCTATGTCCACACTGCTGTGTCAATCTTCCTTCTGCCCCCCACCCCACAAGGACATGGACCCGTCCAGCAGGACCTCCTTGCCGCTCCGACACCTCAGCACACAGCACCTTGTGCCCAACGGCACTCCCAGCAGGCTGCAGGTCAGACCTACCCAGGGATCCCCAGCAGTGCAGCCAGTGGCAGGCGGCAGCAGTGAGTGAGACTGGGACTGGTATGCTGTCCCCAGAATCCCTGAGCGATCAGTGTGTGGTCAGATGAGGCCAACCTCTCCACCTCCAGCCTTCCTGTGCCCACAGGACTTGTTGCCCAACTGGGAAGGCCCTTTCTGCCCTGTGCAAAGTGTGGGCCCTGTGTGTGTAGGGTGGTTCAGGGAGCTGTTCCCAGGGGGCAGGAGAATTGCAGGGAACCAGGTCTCCATCACAGCAGTCTGAGGGGGGCGTGATGGGGTCAGCATCTGATCGCTCACTTGGTCAATCAACAACACCAGGCAGCCCAGGACCGCAGGAGGTGCCAGGGGGCTCAGACTGTCAGGAACCCACTCGGATATGGAGGAAGTGAGGATGGGGCCAGGGCTGGCTGAGGAGGGGCAGCCTGAGAGGCCCAGCTTGCCCCACAGATGTCTCCTTGGACACATGGGGCCCCTGCGTTTGTCCCCAGGCCGCGCTGGTTTGCAATGAATTCCTGACAGTGATGCTCTTGGCTCCCCATCACAAAGCCAGTCCTGCCACAGGCCCAGTGATTGCATCTAGAGAAATGACCAGTTTATAAGACAAGTGCTTTGTAATCTGCCAGCTCCTCTGCGGTCCAGTGCAATGACCTTCCGCTGCTGCCCGAGGAGGAAGGATGACTGGGAAACAGATCACATTACCCCTCCTGAGATTCCGATTCAGCTGAGTCACGCGAGGTCACCCAGGAGGCTCCAGAGAGGCCAAGACACTATGCAAGACGCTGCTCCAGCCATCCCAACAGTGGGCACTTCTGCAGGCCGTCCTCCTGGGGTCAGAGCTGGCCAGGCTGAATGGGGCTGACTCACTGTACCCCAGAGCCCAGGCCTGGAACTTGTCACTGTTTCTCACAAGAAACTCATAGGAGGCTGAGTGGTCAAGGGAGCCAGGCCACCTCTACTTCGTGGTACTTGCTGGACCCTTACGCACCCTTAAGAGATGTGTTTCTCCAACCACAGAGCAGGGGCACCACCTGTGATCAGGAGGGTCGCCTGGGTAGGTGAGATGGGTGTCAGTGGTCATTGTCCCTGTAATCAAGGGGGTCAGATAGGTAGATAAGACAGGTGTCAGTGGCCATTCTCCCTACAATCAGGGAGGATCTCCTATGTAGATAAGACAGGTGTCAGTGGTCTCTGTCTCTGTGATCTGGGAAGGTCGCCTGGGTAGGTGAGACAGGTGTTTGGTGCTGTCAGGCTCACTGGGACTCCTAGCTCCCTGTGAAGAGCAGACCAGAGCCTTCTCCTTTCCAGGGTGGTCCTCATGGCCCCTGCCGTGGTCAAGCCCGCTGTGTAGTTGTTCAGTCAACCCATTTTGTGGAGGCTCTTCCTCTTTTTCCAACCCTCCGTCTTTCCCCACATGGTGTCTTTTTCCACGGACTGGCCCCTTCCCTACAACAGGCCCAAAGGACTGAGATGACGGCTCACTCTCCTTGCCTCCAAGACTGCATTTCCTCCTTTTCAGTACTTTTGTTAGTCCCTGGGATATCCTGTACTTTTCTCCAACACCACAACTCAAAGGCACCAATGCTTCTCAGTCATCCTTCCTCACCGTCCACTTTTCAGATGAACAGGAAGCAGCTGGAAGGGCCACCTAGGCGAACCTAGGTGAGAAATGGAACGAGAGCAGCTAACCAGCACCTTCCAGCCAAGACCAAGGAAAGGCGGTGAGCTTCCCAGACGCCGCTCAGCTGCTGTTCCTTGGTCGGCTGTTCGCTGGATGCTGGTATCCAGGTGGTGGTGGTGGTGATGGTGACCATGATGGTGGGGCGATGCACATGTATTGGTTGGTTGTATTGGTGGTGATGGTGGTGGTAGATGTGTCAGAAACCGTTGTTGAGCTGATAAGAGTGGAGATGGTGACTGGGTGGTGAGATGCAGGTGGTAGCAGTGATGGGGGGTAGAGTGTTGGTGTTAACTAGTCACTGGTGACTGGGTGGTGAGGTACGTGGTAGCAGTGATGGGGG
>NW_006399879.1:8551991-8560244 GCF_000299155.1 Elephantulus edwardii | reverse complement strand
ATTCAGCTTGAACTTGCATATAAGTAGTTGGTGGTCTGTTCCACAATCAGCTCCTGGCCTAGTTTTCACAGCTGATATTGAGCTTCTCCAGCGGTTATTTCCACAGATGTAATCGATCTGATTCCTATGCATACCATCAGGTAAAATCCAAGTATATAACCTGTGTTTATGTCTCTTAAAAAACGTATTTGCTATGAATAAGTCATTGATTGTGCAAAATTCGATCATTCTCTCTCCAGCTCCATTTCTGTCACCAAGTCCAGGTTTTCCAGCTACTGAATCTTCTTCTCTGTTCCCAACTTTTACATTCCAGTCACCCATTATTATCTTGATTGCATGTTCGATCGATCTCCGATTGTAAAAGTTGGTAAAAATCTTCTATATCCTCTTCCTTGGCTCTGGTTGTTGGTGCATATATCTGAATGATAGTGGTATTCACTGGACTTCCTTGTATGCATATGGATATTATCCTGTCACTGACAATATTGTACTTCAAGATGGATCTAGCAATGACTTTTTTAACTATGAAAGCAAATCCATTTTTTTCTCACCTTTTCATCTCCAGGGTAATATATCATATGGTCATCCAAATCAAAATGCCCCATGCCAGTCCATCTCATCTCACCAATGCCTAGTATGTCAATATATATGCATTCCATTTCTTCATTAACAATATATAATTTTCCTACATTCATGGTTCTCACATTCCATGTCCCAATTACTAGTGTCTGCTTACAACTGTTCCTCTTTCTTTGTATTTCCGTACTTGAAAGCTCAATCTCAGTTGCCCTTTTTTGTTATCTACGTGTGTTCTGTTGTACATAGGGTTTTCAGAGGCCTGCTATTTCAGAAGTGGATGGCCAATCCTTCCTAGTCTGTCTTAATCTGAATGTTCAGATTTGGAGAAGTATCAGACAGACCAGTTAATTCTGCCTAATTCCGCGCAGCTCCTGGAACACAAGCACCGCCTGGGGGCTTTCAGGAGCTAGAGTCCTGATGCAGGGCTGTGGTCCCTGGAAGACTCCTCGTGGAGGGGAGGACCCAGCACCGCCTTCCTGGTCCTGGTCATGTCCACGTCCACACGATATCTCACTGCCCCAGCTCTGGGTCTGCTCCTGAGCACACCCCACACTGACATGGCCTCACTTTCCCTAACAAAGGGCTGTGCTGGTGTACTGTGTAGGAGTTGCACTGCTGACCAAGGGCAGTGGTTCAAATCCACCAAGTGCCCTGAGGGAGGAAGAAGAGCCGAGCCATCTCCTCTCGGCATTAACATGCTGGGACACCTGCTAGGGGTTCAGCTAAGAGGCATTCGAACAAGTCGGCACCCACAGATAGATGAGCTGGACCTCAGGACACACTCTGGAGGGGTACTCTCATCTCCCCAAGGACACAGAAAATGAGACAATTAACACCCCGTGTCACAAGAGGTAGCTGCAGGCCTCCTCGACCGAGGGTGAGAAAGCTGCCCGTCCACCCCCTCCTCCCACCAGCAGCCTGTCCAGCCCCTCCTCCCACCAGCAGCCCAGTGCTTTGCTGAGCCAGCCCAGCAGTTCCCATCATGTCTGACACTGACAACCAGCCCCCTTCTGTGACCCCATGGTTCTGAGTAAATGTATGTCTCTCCTCTGTTCACCATCCGCGCTGTCCCTGCAGGTGTCAGAAGCACTCCCACTTCCATGTGGGCCCACGTGTCTGGGTTTCAGAGCTCCCTGCTCAGCCCGTGGGTGGGATGGGGGAGCACTTCCTCCACATGCATTAAGAGCTGTAACGTTGAGCTTTCCCCACCGTCTTGGTTACAGTCCCACCTCCACTCGCTGTGGGCTTGGTGATGACGACAGGTGGGACTCAGGGCTGGTGGCACTTAGTGAGAGAGGAGAATCTCTAGCTCCCATGAAGGAGTCCTCCTGACAGGCTGGCTGCATCCTCTGCACCCTACCCAGACTCTCCCGGTAAGCTTATAGGTTTACAGATATGCGTATAAGGGTGGACGAGGGACTATAGGACAAGAGGTGGCCTGGAGTGGCCCTGGTATGTCCCTTACCTCTAGAGCCCTATCTTAATCTCTACTCTGGGGCAGCGTCCACCTCCCAGGGCTGGTGGGTGGGACCTGTAAGCCCCAGAGCCATGATCGCTGAGTGGGGGTGTTGATGGTTGTCCAGGCGATCCAAGGACACAGCGTCAGGGCTTCCTACACCTGGGGGCTGGGCTGAACCAGTCCTTGTGGACCCCTTCACAGTCTCCTTGAGCCCTGAGGAACGTGGGGCTCCATCCTCTCTGTGGGTAAAGATCAGGGTGAGAGTCAGAGAGGTAGCAAGCGAGCGACTGGAGACTCACAGCTCCCTCACTCTGGCCACGTTACTGGGAAAGACCAGTCTTGAGAGAACAGTGTAGCGTTGGTTAGGGTGGAAGAGAGACTGGACCAAGTGCACCACCAGTGGCTGGTCAGTGGGCTCAGACCAGGGACACTGTGAGGGTGATGCAGGACTCCTGAGGTCTGTGGCCAGAACCCACACGCTGACCCCTGACCACAGTGGGTCTGGGAGTCAGAGCCTGGAATTGGCCTTGTGATGACAGCTCACAGGAAGGCCTGTCTGGTCCCCAGAGCTGCAGTAACACAGGCCATCCTGTGGGGCTTGAGGCCGCTCACACCGACCCCCTCACAGCTCTGGCACTGGACGTTCACACCATGTTCAGGCAGGGCCACTCAGCCTCCAGGACCTTGAGGGCACATTGGTCCTTGTCCCTCTGGCTTCTGGTGCCCCAGGTACTCCAGACCAAGCAGCACTCCACACTCTGCTCTGTCCAGTGTGGGCAGTCCTGTGTCTGGGCTTCAGCCTCTGGTGGGACGGCGGTCAGGTGAGAGGCTCGGTAGCCAGCAGTGCCAGCATTTCAAACCCTCCAGGAGAGAGATGAGGCAATCTGACTAGGCCACAGCTCAGGGGCCGCTGGGGCAGCGTCATATCGCATGGCCTTCAGGCTGATGTGAGCAGGAAGGCACCAGATGACAGCAGCAGGCCCGTTAGGAACAGCACTTTCTGTGTTACATCAATGAGGCTGTGTCAGTGTGGTGTAGTCTAACCCCTTCTTTTTTGAAACACAGAAGCACAGTGAGGGGATAGACACCCAGGAAGATCACTAGAGTTGCTCCCAGAAACAACCAAGACCCTCTCCTGCAGCAGGCCCCCTGGATGGAGCCCCTGAATGGTGAGAAGCCCCATTTCTGCTTATGAAGCCCTCACATGTGGTGCTTCTGTTAGAGCAGCCTTCCATGTCCTCCCTCCCCAAAAACCAGCCTTGTCGGAATGCTCTTCCTGACTGTTTGCTCATCCCAGGCCAACCGCTTCCTTATCAGCGTGGCTTGCTCCGTGGTCATTGCCAACAATGACTGCACACATCTGCAGGCTGTTCACCCGGGCAGTGGCTCACCGCTCCTTCCGGCCTCAGGGGCGTCTGTGTCTGCAGACCACAGCTGTGATTGTTCCTGAGAAGCTGCCTGCCGCCCAGGGTCCAGCAGCCGCCCAGGGTCCAGCAGCCGCCCAGGGTCCAGCAGCCGCCCAGGGTCCAGCAGCCGCCCAGGGTCCAGCAGCCTCCCAGGGTCCAGCAGACCAGCATTGCCTCCATTCGGCCTCACACGGATCCCAATGTGGCTGCAGAAGGGGTGTGGGGGCTGCACGTTTCGAGCGTTGACCTTACTTCACGCCATGTTGGGGTCGAGAGCCCTCTAGTTCTCCTGTACAACAGCTCCTGTCTGTTCTAAAACCTTCATGGCACAATACTCTCCTGACCCTCGGGTTATGGCAGCAGCATGGAGTCCCGGAAATGAAAGTAAATGGACCCTATCGGGTGGGATATACCCATTGTCACAGCTTGAAGGTGGCCTCCCTGCCTGACCACAAAACAGAATATGTGCTTATGTCAGTGAATCAGACATTTTAGATTATAAACTGTATAACAGGCTAAACGACCATCAAGCAAATTAAAGGGGCAATATCTAGAAGGGAGAATTCAGCAGTGATAGGTCCATAAGACATAAGTGGGATTACATGATTGGCCAAAGACACATGCCTTCCCACTAGGGCACTCCAGCACCACTGGCAACAGGGTCGGCCCAGGCCAGCTCCAGGGCCTTCCTGCTGCCCACAGCCGGTGCCAGCCAGGAGCCAGCTGGAGCTGGCATCGCTCCCACTTATGCCAAACTGTGGCTACCTTTGAGAAGAACAGGAATTCGAGAACACTTGACTGTTCCCATGTGAAGCCGGGACCTAGATCAAGAAGCTGTAGTCTGAACAGAATGAGGGAGCAGTGCATGGTTCAGAATAAAGAAAGGTGTACATCAAGGCTCCGTCCTTTCTCCATACCTATTTAGTCTGCATACTTACTATGCTTCTGGACAATGAACAGGATAATAGAAGAAATGATGCCTTTGAGTTGTGGTGCTGGAGAAGAGTACTGACTATCTCATGGACTGCCAGAAGAGCAGACAGATATGTTTTGGAGAAAGTGTAGCAGAGGGCTTCCTTTTGCAGACTTTGGCCATGTGGCTAGGAGAGCCTCTTTCTTGGAGAGGGACACTGTGCTTGAGAAGGTGGACAACTAGCAAATGTAAGGAGGACCCTCAACCGGATGGACTGACACAGTGACCGGCAGCAATGAGCTTGATTGTGTGGGAGGATGAGGATGGCACAGGATAGGACAAGGCTCAGATCTGTTGTTCTTAGGGTTCCTATGAGTTGTACATACTCAACTCAATGGCACCTGGCAGCAACAATCGAGCTGTTTCCTAGCAACTCTGTGGTGAGGATGTTTGTTTTCTTGATGCAGAGATAGAGCTGATAGGGAATCTTTGCTGTGGAATTTGATCATGCTAACTCTTTGCTCTTCTGCGGTAGGTACTTGTCTGTCAACACTAGGTACTTGTCTGTCAACACGGTGCTAAATGAGCTCCTCCCCTTAGGGGTTTGTGATATTTGTTCTCACATACTTGAGACATGCCATCAAGAGCGGTTAGTTTTTGGAGGGAGACGTCATACTGGGAAGGGTGGAGGGTCAAAAAGAAAGAAGACCCTGGAGGAGACGGATTGATGCAGTGATTGTAATTAATAGATTGTTCACTCTTAGGGTCAGCTCATGGTCTATTCAAAATTCTTTGCCAATACTGAAATTCAAAGGCATCACCTCTTAGGTTTTCCATATTCACTGTCATATACCCACAGGCATGTGAAGAAAATGTCATGGCCAACAGCACCTTGGTCTTTAAACTGACATTTTGGCTCTTTGGCTTTTTAAAGAGATCTTTGGCCGCAGATTTACCTGATGCAACATGCCATTGGGTTTCTTGCTTGCTGCTCACGTGATGTTGATTGTGGATCCAAGTAAAATGAAATAGTTGACAACTTTAGTCTTTTTTCCATTTGTCGTGATGTTGCCTTTTGGTCCAGTTAAGAGAATTTTTGCTCTCTTGGTGTCCAGAAGGGAGCTCTGGTGGCCCAGGCGGTAGAGAGTTGAGCTGGTAACCCAAAGGTGGCACCTCTTTGGCGGTTCGAAACCACCACAGTCTCTGAGGAGGATGGATGGGTCATCTTTCTGTATGATTTACAGCCTCCGAAACACACTGAGGTATGAGGGGCTTGGAGGCTTTGGAGAATGTGATGACTCGGTTGGGTTCATCACCGAGGGGGTGCGGGCAGCACAGGAGCGCACCTCTGCAGCCGTCCAGAATCCCTGAGCTTCTCAGCTCTGTTCCCACCTGGAAGCCCAGCACAGATTCCCAGAGACGAGGTGCAGCAGAAGGAGGCCTGACAGGCTGGGTGCCCTCGCTGTGGGCGGGGCCGGGCCGAGAACTGCTCGGGGTGGGCGGGGCCGGGCCGAGGCCGCTCGGAGCTGCTCGAGGTGGGCGGGACTAAGCTGGATCCGCTCTGAGAGGCTCACCGTGGGCGGGACCGGGTGGGAGGCTATAGGCCGAGTTCGCTCGGAAACTTTAGACCCCGCCCCAAAATACTCGGGCCTGACTGCTACTAGAAGGCGCTCCGCATTGGCGGGTGAGCACATGATTGGCAGGGGCGCCGGCCGCTGAGTGTGCACAGCGGAAGCTCCGTGCGCAGAGCTGCGCCGTGAGTGGACAGCGGTGTCCCCGCCCCCCGAGGCCCCGCCCCTGCCCCGCCCCGCGCGGAGGCGCAGTGTCCCCGCTGGTCCCTCGTCGCTCTGACTCGCCGGCTCCCCGGCGACACAGCGGCGGCAGCCCGAGGCTCAGGTGTGCAGGGCCAGCAGCGGCCGGTGAGTTCCGGGGGTGGCGGTGGGGAAGGGGCCGGGGCTCCCCCGCCGCCCGGTCCCCTCTGGGCCCCCCTGTAAGTCCCCAGAAGTGGGGGCCGGTCCTGGGGCGCCCCCGCGAGCCCCAGGCGAGGCCGCGCGGCGGGGAGACCGACTCCGGGCCCGCCTGCCCCGGTCCGGCCCGCGCCTCCCAAAGCGGCCTTTCCCCGCGGGAAAGTGGACTGACCGCTGACCTCGCTGCCGGCCATCGCTGGGCAGCTCTGCCCCTGGGCGCCCGGGGCGGTGGGCAGCGGCCGCCTAGACGGCTCGGCGTGCTGGGGGTGCGGGGTCCGGCCCTGGCGGCGGCGCCGAGGACATTCCAGAGAACATTCCAAGGAACTGACCTTCGTTTCATTTTCCGTTTTTGCTGATATCCCTGCACACCCATCAGGGCCCCTGATCGTGGTCGCCACTGACACCCGTGGTTGCCTGGACGGGGCCCCTGTCCCCTCTGCCGGCCACTCCCTCTCCCTGGACACTGACCCCTGGCACTGGGCCCAGCTTTACAGTTTCCACAGGGAATTCCTGCTGGATCTACCGCCAGGGGCTTGTACCAGCCCGAGGCCACGTTCTGGGTCCCTCCACTGTGGGACCAGGAGAGAGGGTCCCCACCCAGGACAGATGCTGTGTCCTCACCTCCCCCAGGATGAGTGCAGAACTCCCATACCTGAAAGTGGTACCCCGCAAGTGTCACCCCAGAATTGGCACCCCGAAGGCACACCCTCCACATTCTGCCTCACCCCAGGGTCTCTTGAATGCCTGGCTGTGTCCAGGGCTCCTCCGTGCTCACCCTCCTCTGTCTTTCCCACATCCTGTCTCCTTAGTTCCGAGGCACTTCTCAGAAGCCCACCCGGCTCCAGCTCAGGCACTGCCCTGTTGGTGTCCTTGCCCAGCTGTGGACATGAGCCCCTGGAGTTGTCCTGTGTTGGTTGCCCTGGGAGCGGGGATGCTCCAGTATCTGCCCGCATGAGCTGGCCAGCTGGAAGCCAGTCACAGAACAGACCAGGGCTGGGAGGAGCTGGGCACAGTGGAGGCACCAGGGTGAGGCCAATGTGCCAGGGCCAGGAGGGCGGCTCTCAGCCTCGAGGGCATCACCAGTGATCGCTGCCCAGACCTTCCCCATTGCTCCTCTGCCCTTCCCTATGCACCTGCCACTGTGGCAGATCTGGGCCTTCCTAAATGGCCCTTCATGCTCAGGACAGAACAGCACCCCCGGGGCATGGGCCTTGCTGTAAATGTCAACCCTGGAGGACACCCTGCCCAGGGACAGTCCATCAGGAGTTAGCTCCCAGTGCTGAACTTGTAGAAGGGACAAAGCTGAGCCTTCATCACAGAATCAGGGAAATAAGTGCAAACAGTGGGATGAAACCCCCCTGACTGGCCTGGAGACAGCAGTGTGGGCCTGGAGCGGCCCTCCACCCTGCTGACACCCGCTCCTGTTGGGCACCTTGTGGGGGACACTGGACCTCTGGTCACTCCCTTTGGAGGTATCCCATGGCCTCTTAGACAGGTTGGAGTAGCACCAGCTGGCCTGAGCCAACTTTGGCAGCTTCAGCCAGGTGGGCACCTGGGTCCTCTGTCCAGTCCCAATGGAAGTGAGTCCTCCGCTGAGCTCCTGGGTGCTGGCCCCACTGACAGGATAAAAATAGGCCTGGTGCTAACAGGGAAGGAATGTGAGCCCTGGGCTTTCTGCTCTTGTGTTTCTGGCTCCCGGCTGCCTCTCAGCCACAGAGGGGGTTGGGGGTAGGGACCGGGCGCCCGCTGTGGAGGGGGGACAGGCTAGTAGGCAGGGCAGAGGATGAACATCCCCTGCGGAGCTGGGCAGGCAGGGCGCTGGGCTTCCAGTGCAGAGCCAAGGCAGGGAAGGGGGAAGGGATACCAAGGAGGGAAAGGGCAGGTCGAGGAGGGGATGAGAGAAGACAAAAGGGGGAAAGGAGGAGGGGG
>NW_006399879.1:8550915-8551891 GCF_000299155.1 Elephantulus edwardii | reverse complement strand
AGTCATGGTGTTAACTAGTCACTGGTGACTGGGTGCTGATATAATGGCTTGCGTCGCCTTCAGGACCCTGCTGGCAGGTCAGGGGGTGTCAAGAGGCCAGCAGCGGCCGCTGAGTGAGTGCGGGGCTGTGCACTTGTTCTCTATGCAATTGCACTGACTGAGCTGACCCGCCCTGGGCCGCGTCCCTTCCTGTGACTCCCTCTCCTATTTGTGGCTTGGTCACACTGGCTCCTGCTCTCTTTCCACGAAGGACAAGCCTGCACCTGTCTTTTGCCACTAGTTCAGCACACTCTTTAAAGGGTCCCGGACACTCAGGACAGCTGAGTATTGCACCCAGCCACACGTGGGGCAGTGTTTTTCCACTCTGATGACCCGTCTTTTGAGGACAGGGTGACCCACCACACTGCAGCTGCGCCAGAGCCTGGAGGCTCCTGGGCTGCACACCCTTCAGCCCTCAGCCCTGTGAGACACACTGCCAGGTAACGATGGAAGTTCAGGCTGAATTAGGAAGGACAGGCTGGGAATGTCCTTCTGAAGATGAAATCTCTTGGTTCCATGACTGTCTCTACCTGCCCGAGTCTCTGCTCCCAGCCAAGTACCATCTGACGTCAGCGCGTCAGCCCTCTTCCACATCCTGTTCTAATTTGAGTTTCTGGACCCTCCACCTTGATAGGTGGTTGAAACCCTTTCCAGATTATCTTGGGGTTTGTCCAGGGGTGTCTTCCTAAGGAGGCTCACTACATGGGCCTCTCCCTCACTGGGGAGCAGTGGGTGCCTCTGAGGGAACCTCTGTGGTTAGAGTTGATGGTGGCCTGTTGTTGTTGTGATGTGCCGTCAAGTCACTTGCAACTCATAGTGACCCTATGTACACAGCCTTAAACTCTGCTCTGTCCTGTGCCAATCGCACTGTCTCTGACACTCCCATCCTGATTACCCCAGTCACTGAGTCGATCCACCTCATAGAGGGCCTTCCCCT
>NW_006399879.1:8541942-8549300 GCF_000299155.1 Elephantulus edwardii | reverse complement strand
GGCGGGGAAGGAGTTTGAGGAGGGGATGGGAAGGCCGAAGGGAGGATGGTGAGCAGGTAGGGAGGCTGGGGAGGGGGAAGGGATGTCAAAGAGGGAGGAGGTCAAGGAGGGGGGATACAGAGGAGGCTGGAGATCTTGGAGGGCAGTGGGGGGGAGAGGCCGAGGGGCGGGGCGGAAGGGAGAAGGGCAGACACTCTGGCTTCTTGCAGCCTCTGCACTTCCCAGCCATCTTTGTGGCCATGTTCTGGCCAGCTCCTCCGTCCCTCCCTCTATTTCTCTGTGGCTCTTGTCTGAGGACACCAGCAGTGAGTTGGGCAGTGGCACCTTGTACACGTGGGACAAATCATATGGGGCTTGGACCCAGCCTGCTGCAGGGGGCCCTGTGTTCATTTATTCCATCTGCAAAGCCGTTTCTGGAAGAGGCCAGGTCACAGACACAGGTAGGGAGTGACTTTCCAGAGGGGCGCAAAGCCACCTGTGACCCCTTAGTTCTCATGAGCACCTGGAGCAGGTTGCCATTGTCACCCCATTTTACATGTGGGGACACAGGACCTCGGCAGGGTGAGGAGCTTTGTACTGGTCACCTCATTTCACATGTGGGGACACGGCCTCAGGTTCATGTTGGACATGGGAGGTCCTTGAGGGCAAGTGCTGGTCCAGACAGGTGCACCCTGGAGACACTTTACTGGGGTCCTCACACTGAGTGGTGGAGGTCCCTCGGACACTGGTGGGAGGGCTCCTCAGGCTGCTAAGGGCACTAGTGAGGGTGTCCCTGAGGACATCGAGTGGCTCTGAAGAGCGGTCAGGGATCTGAGTGATTCTGTCACAGGAGAGTCGGCTGCCTGCGGGTTCCTCTTGCTGGCAGCTGAAGCCTGTGCGCGTTTCCTTCTAGTCAGTCCTGAGTCTGCCCTTCTGTCTCTGCCCAAATCCTGCAGTGCAGGTGAATCCAAGGTCCCCCCTAGTGAGTGTGATCCCAGGGTCCCCCCAATGTGTGTGTGATCCCAGGATCTCCCCAACTGTGTGTGTGTGATCTCAGGGCCCCCCCTGGTATGTGTGATCCCTGAGTTCCCCCGAGTGTGTATGATCCTTGAGTCACCCCAAGTGTGTGTGATCCCAGGGTTCCCCCAATGTGTAAGTGATCCTGAGGTCCCTTGTAGTATGTGTGATCCCAGGGTCCCCCTGAGTGTGTGTGATCACAGAGTGCCCGAGTGTTCCAGAGTCCCCCCAGTGTGTGTGGACTCAGTATCTGTCCGTGGACCCTACTTCCTTGACGGTGGATTCTCCACCCCTTCACGTATGCAGTTCCCAGGTCCCTTCTAGAGTTTGGCTTTCACTATCCCTTTTAGCGCTCAGCCAGGCTTCCTTCTGGCCGATGCAACCTTGGCTCTGTGAGGTGACCAAGTGTCTGTGCCTTTATCTGGGATGTGGTCCTGTGGTCCGGTGTTGGTTTGGGGGGTTTATGATGCACAAGCCTGTTCATCCAGTCACAACAATTCCTGGGTCACCCCCCTCCTACTCCCTCTCATGCTTAAAAAGTTGTGTTCTGTAAAAGTTGTGGTGAGCCCTCCCTTAGCTGTCCTGTGAGGGGTCGGCGTTTCTTCATTGTTTTCATGTCTTCAGTGGTCACATGGACAGACAGGACCCAGAAACATGAGAGAGCCGGTGGAGGTGGGGAGGGCGAGTCTTAACTGTGGACTGTGTCGTCATTTCCCTGACCTGGGAGGTGGTCTTGGCGGCGTCTGCGGTGAGGCTGGGTCCAGGGTTGGTGGCTCCCAGCCTGGTCCTGGCCGACCCCGCTCTGATCTCCCTGTGTTTTTCTGCAGGCAGCATGGACCCTGGCACTCCGCCTCCAGTGGCTCCCTCTTTCCCTCGGCCCCCTCCTATGCCACAGCCCCAGGCTCGAGCCCGGCTGAATGCCACCACCTCACTGGAGCAGGAGATTCGAGAGGAACCCAACACTGGGCCTGGACCCCACCCCACAGGCCGTGCAGCCACTGCTCCAGCCATGGCCCAGCACACCCAAGGCCAGGAAGGCACTGCCAGCGCAGGTGAGGCAGGTTAACCCCAGAGGGAAGACCCATACTCAGGTCCAAGGTGGCTCCCTGGGGCGACTGTGTTGTGGACAGAGGCACCTTCATTCCTCTGTGACTGAGTCCTCGATGTCTTTCCAGGAGGAACAGTGCTGTGGCCAGATGGCACCTTCAGTCCTCTGTGGGCTGGTCCTAGGTGGCTCCCTAGGGGGGCTGTGCTGTGGCCACATGGCACCTCCAGTTCTCTGTTGTCGGGTCCTAGATATCTCTCAGGAGGGCCTGTGCTTTGGGCAAATGGCACATTCACATGGTGCCTTCAGAGCCTACCTAGAGGGGTCTCTCAGTTCTCGACCACACCCTGGACTCCTGTCCTGACCACTCCATGTTGGTTGGCACCCATGCTTTATTCTGTCGCTGTGACTGTCCCAACATCATCCTGGCCCCGTCCTGGGACCATTTAGTCAGACACTCCACGGGGCCATAGACCAGCAGGCACCATTCGGGCCCTGGGAGCTGCCCTGCCAGAGCTCAGCTCCCCGTCACCTGACACGCAGGCCTTTGTGGCCTCTGGGGCAGCTTCGACAGGACTGGCCTGTGGTCTGGGCTGGGACCACGCCAGCTGTGCGGTGTGGGCATGCCTGAGGATCCTGGAGGTGCGGGGGGCGTGCCACAGAGCTTTCCTGCATCCTCTGTCCTGGCCAGTGCTGCCAGGGCCGCTGGGTGAGAGACCCTCTCAGGCTGAATGTGGAGAGCAGCTGGTGGGAGTGGGGGTCTCAGGCCGGACCGGGGGCTCAGGCCGGGTGGGGGGCTCAGGCGGAGTGTGGAGAGCAGCTGGCAGGAGCCGTGTGGAGCAGGCAGGCAGCTGTGCAGTGGTCAGTTTCAGAGCTGTGGCATCAGGCGGCGTGGGAGGGGCAGAGGACGGAAGGGATACTGGGCTCCTGGCTAAGGCTGCTTGGTATGTGCTGTGATGGAGGATGTTGGGGAGAGTGTCCTAGGACCTTTGACCTCAGCCATGGACAGTGGATATGAGAACCAGGGAGTAGGGGTCGGCAGACACTATAGCTTCTCAGCGTGGATTCCTGAGTTGTTACCACCAAGCCTTTAGTCCTGAGACCACATGGGACCAGGCTCTGCTGAGGTCTTGTGTGAGACCAGCGACATCTGCCCTTTCCAGAGAGTCCTGAGATCCAGCGTGTTTTGACCGGCTGTGAGGACTGGCTGGTGACTTCTGTCTGTGTTTCAGAGTTTGGGAGGGAGGCCCCAACGCTCCCATTTGAAGAGGTGCTGGAGAAAGCCAAGGCTGGGGACCCCAGGGCCCAGACAGAGGTGAGGAGCGAGTGTTGTCATCTCTTCTGTATGTGCCACGTGTCTGCGCACTGCTGCCCCTCCCCTCCGTTCTCCGTCCCGGTGACCATCCAGCAGGGACCCTGTGTGTGAACCCGACTGTGATAGTTTCCGTGTCTTGTTCCTGTCCTTCCACCTGGTGTATTGTGTGCTGTGTAGTAGGACGCTCTGGTCAGGTAGCACAGAGGGAACGGTGCTGTAACAAGGCAGTGCCTGCCAGGGGTTCCAGTCCACCAGCAGCTCCCGGCAGAAGCATGGGCAGTGTCCTGTGCCCTGAGCCCATTACCGCCTCTGGATTCCGGCCGATGGGCGGCTTTGAGTGGGTCCTGACCGCTCACAGTGAGTTTGAGTTTAGTTTTAGACTGATATTTGTTAGAATACTTGTGTTCTGGTGACTGACACACCACTCAGCTTGCCGTCCCCCAGAATTGTCCAAGATGCACACCTTCTGGAACGTTCTTTATGCGTTGCAGGTGGCCAGACACTACCTGCGGCTGGCCAGTGAGGGAGACGAGGAACTCAACAACTGCACGGCTGTGGGCTGGCTGCTTCTGGCTGCCAAGCAGGGCCGCCGCGAGGCCGTTCGGCTGCTGCGCCGCTGCCTGGCGGACAGGAGAGGTGGGTGTGCCAGCAGACCAGGTCCCTGAGACCTGCAGGGCCTCCTAGCTGAGCAGTGGGACAGTGTGCCCAACCTCAGCTGGAGTCCCCTCCTGAGCCGTGGGCCTGCCATCCTGTGGACCGCCTTGTGGACGGTGACGGCCCTCCCGCAGGCATCACCTCTGAGAACGAGCAGCAAGTGCAGGAGCTGAGCTCGGAGACGGAGCTGGAGCGTGCGGTGCGCAAGGCCGCCCTGGTCATGTACTGGAGGCTCAACCCCAAGAAGGAGAAACAGGTGGCCGTGTCGGAGCTGCTGGAGAACGTGGGCCAGGTGGATGGGCATGGTGCGTGAGGGGCCTGGGTGGGTGGACGGTGGGATGAGGTGAGGTGGGAGTGGAGCACGTGGGCCAGGTGGATGGCATGGAGTGTGGCAGGTTCTGTGCAGGTGGAGGGTGGGATGGGATTGGGTGGGAGCGGAGAATGTGGGTCAGGTGGGTGGCACGGAGCGTGGAGGGTCCTGTGCAGGTAGAGGGTGGGAGTGGAGCACCTGGGCCAGGTCCATGGACGGGCCTCTGTGGGAGTGGTGGCTGGAGATGTGGAGTGGGGGATGGGGTGTAAGGCCAGGTCAACTGGTACGTTGTGTGGAGGTGGGTTGGGGCCTGTGCAGATGGGAGTGAAGAATGTGGCCAGGTCCATGGTCGAGGCCTCTGGGAGGAGCAACAGATGGGGAGATGGAGAAGGGGGTCAGGTGAGGGGGCTCAGCACGTGACTGAGGGTGCTGTGAAGGTAAGACTTCTGTGGGAGCAATGGGTGGCATGGAGGGTGGAGAAGGTGGGTCAGGTCCATGGCTGCACAGGGCCTCCGTGAAAGCGGTGGATGAGGATGTGGGGTGGGACAGGTGGACCACGGCCACCAGCTTGGTGCGTGAGGAGGGGGTCCCTGTGGGAGGAGCAGCAGGGGAGGGTGGAGTTCCGTCCCTGGGTCGCAGCCTTCCAGGGGCAGGAACCTGATGGTGGGGCACCTGGGACTCTGGCTGCGTGTGGGCTCCAGGACTGGAGTGCCTGTTGGAGCCTGCACCGGGGTCTCACCTGCCCCGTCTCTGCAGATGGCAGTGCACAGCCAGGCCCCGTCCCCAAGTCCCTGCAGAAGCAGAGGCGGATGCTGGAGCGCCTGGTCAGTTGTGAGTGTGAGTACCGCCTGGGGCCCAGCCGGCCCCTCAGCCTGACACCCCCTCAAGCAGCCCTCCCTGTCCACTCAGGCAGGGCTCCCTGTCAGGGCACCAGAGTAGACTGCGATTTGGGCCTGGTTCATTTGGGTGAACCTCTCAGGCCAGGGGATGTGGTGCATGAGTCAGCCCCAGGGATGTGAAGACATGGGGGAGGGGGGTAGGAGCATGCCAGAGGGGTGGGAGGGTCAGGCACAGGCCAGATGGGGGAGGGGCAGGGACAGGCCAGATGGGGGAGGGGCAGGGACTGGCCAGATGGGGGAGGGGCAGGGGCAGGGGCAGGCACAGGCCAGAGGAGTGGGGCTGGGATAGGGACAGGCCAGAGGTAGGAGTGGCAGGGTAGCTGGGGTGGGGGGGCAGGAGCAGGTCAGAAGGGTGGGGTTGAAGCAGGGGCAGGACTGAGGGGTGGGGATGGAGGGGAGGGGCCTGGCAGGTATAAGTGGAAGGACCTCCACCAACTCTCTTCACTGTCTGGCCGGGTCCCCACCCCACCATGCACCCTGCTACTTCGACCACTGCCTGCCTGTTCTTGATGGCAGCTTGAACTCTCCTCCCTGGGAACCTGCCCTCCTTCCCCACAGCTTCTTCCCTCTTCCCTGGGACCCCCACTTTCTCCTTTTCAGAACCCCGCCGTCCTTACCACCACAGTCCCCACCCTTTCCTCCTCGAGACCCCTGCTTTCTCCTCCCAAGACCCCCGTCCTCTCCTCCCTAAGACCCCTGACCTCTCCTCCCCGGGGCCCTTATTCTTTCTAACCTGAAACAGCCAAAAGCTACATAGCGCTTGATGACTTTGTGGAGATCACCAAGAAGTACGCCAAGGGCATCATCCCCAGTGGCCTGAATCTGCAGAGTGAAGATGGAGATGAAGACGATGAGCTGGCTGGACGAAGCCCTGAGGACCTGCCACTGCGCCTGAAGGTGGGCCACCTGTCCTCGCTGGGTCCAGTGCTCCAGGACACCACAGCCCCTAGCACTTCCTGTACTGCTCCAAGGTCCAAGTTAACACAGGGTCTTTGTGGGATGCTGGCTGCCCGGGGGGAGATGTGCTCTCTGTGGGATTTCCTTTGTAAGTGGCAGTGAATTAGATTAGTTCCTGTCATGTCACCTCCGTGTTCAGCAAGTTCTGAAAGCATTTCTGCATTATAAGCACGATGGAGGCTGAAAGGATGCAGCCACGCCTGACATCCACTGATTCTGGGAAACGTCCCAGCAACGGCATCCACAGCACAGAGCCTGCCAGTTCCACCTGGGGAGCAGCCCATCAACAGCATCTGCAGTGTCAGCCGTACCCACAGTACAGACCCCGCAAGCTCCACTTAGGAGAGCAGCCCACTGACAGCATCCACAGCACAGAACCAGTCCCTGCGAGGTCACACGTGCCCCACAGCCTCACAGAGTCCCCCCGAGGTCACACGTGCCCCACAGCCTCACAGAGTCCCCCCGAGGTCACACGTGCCCCACAGCCTCACAGAGTCCCCCCGAGGTCACACGTGCCCTCACAGTCCTCACACTCCTCAGTCCTCACAGTCCCCCTGAGGCCACACGTGCCTCACACTCCCACACTAGATTCATCACCAACACCAATCTCCCTTCCCATGCACTGTCTCCTGGGTGTAATCCACTGCAGTGTCCACACAGAACCCACAGACTGTGCTCTGATTAATGAGGGAGGTTCACAGGTTACAGCTAGCTTGGAAATAGGACACCCTCCTTCTGTCAGGCCAGCTTCTCCAGTGGCTTCCAGACCTTTGGCTGGCAGCTCGTGGCTTGAGGCCTTTGTTACCAGGCTCTCAGCACATCCAGTTACATCATCTCCCTTCATCGTCCAGCAGGCCCGAGTGGAAGCCTTTGTCTCTGGCTCATGTAGCAGCGGTCCCAGGTCAGCTCTGCCGCATGTGGGCCTCTAGTTCTGCACTGCGGTGGTTGTTGCTCCCCTGCAGGCCCCACTCAGGAACATCTATACCGAAGGAAGCACCTGGTCAGGGAAAGGCTGGGAGATAGTAAAGTGACCAGTCCTGCCATCCACGGTCTGCACATCCACGATCTTCACATCCACGGTCTGCACATCCATGGTCTGCACATCCAGTCTTTCTGCACATCCGCAGTCTTTCTGCACATCCACAGTCTGTCTGCACATCCACAGTCTGTCTGCACATCCAC
>NW_006399879.1:8535150-8541802 GCF_000299155.1 Elephantulus edwardii | reverse complement strand
TCTGTCTGCACATCCACGGTCTGTCTGCACATCCACAGTCTGTATCCACGGTCTGTCTGCACATCCACAGTCTGTGTCCACAGTCTGCACATCCACGGTCTGTCTGCACATCCACGGTCTGTCTGCACATCCACAGTCTGTGTCCACAGTCTGCACATCCACGGTCTGTCTTCACATCCACAGTCTGTCTGCACATCCACGGTCTGTCTGCACATCCACAGTCTGTCTGCACATCCACAGTCTGTGTCCACGGTCTGCACACTGTTTGTATGTCCCACCCGGTCATGATATGATGGACAGTGAAAGTGATGGCCTGGGAGAGCCGTTCTGAGCTGTACCGCTGCAGCCCACACATCCACCACATCATCACGTCTGGTGACAGGCGCCTGTGGTCCATCTCACTGGAGAGTTGGGGTTGTTTTCTGGCTGAGGAGGGGCATGTCTGCATGTTCCAGGTCCAAGCCCTTTATCAGGTCTCTGTGCGGGCTGCCCCTCTCCATTCTGATGGGAATTTTTATCTATAGTATTAAAATCTGAAAAGAAAAGGTATTCTGTTCTCTTAGAACAACAGGGTTTTGTTGTTGTTTCCTGTACTTTCTATTTGCCGTTTTAATCTCTTTAGAGACTTTGTGTGAGGACTGACTACGTGTTTAGAACCTAACTTGGCACCCAGCAAATGCTCAGTTAATAAGAACAAGGCTTTTCATGAAGTGGAACTTTCACAGTTTCCCTTCCACGCCTGGCTTTTTACACTGTAGCTGAAAAACTCAAGAAAAGTCCTGTTTGGCAAAATAGAAGATCAGGGAAAAGAGAGATAGGATCCTCTGTGACATGGGTGATGACACGGTGATGGCAGTGACCTCTGTGATGTGGGTGATGACACGGTGATGACAGTGACCTTTGTGATGGTGATAACATGTGATGGCAGTGACCTCTGTGACGTGGGTGATGACACGGTGACCTCTGACATGGATGGTGACACGGTGACCTCTGTGACGTGGGTGATGACACAGTGACCTCTGTGACGTGGGTGATGACACAGTGACCTCTGTGACGTGGATGGTGACACAGTGACCTCTGTGACGTGGATGGTGACACGGTGACCTCTGTGACGTGGGTGGTGACACGGTGACCTCTGTGACGTGGGTGGTGACACGGTGACCTCTGTGACGTGGGTGATGACACGGTGACCTCTGTGATGTGGGTGATGACACGGTGACCTCTGTGACGTGGATGGTGACACGGTGACCTCTGTGACGTGGATGGTGACACGGTGATGGCAGTGACCTCTGTGACGTGGATGGTGACACAGTGACCTCTGTGACGTGGATGGTGACACGGTGACCTCTGTGACGTGGGTGATGACACGGTGACTTCTGTGACGTGGATGGTGACACGGTGACCTCTGTGACGTGGGTGATGACACGGTGACCTCTGTGACGTGGATGGTGACACGGTGACCTCTGTGACGTGGATGATGACACGGTGATGGCAGTGACCTCTGTGACATGGATGGTGACACAGTGATGGCTGCAGTGACCTTGGTGACACGGAAGCAGAGCAGAGACCGAGGACGGCCCAAGCGGAGCCACGAGTGTAGAGGTGCAGCAGCTTCATGATGGTGGTGTGGGGAGCTGGCTGGGCCGCCGCTGGGCCTGGGTTCTGTCCCCTGCCAGTTCCTCTTTCATGTGAGTGTGGGTGCAGGTCACGGACTGTCTGCTGTCCTCTGAGACCAGGGGGCCTGTGGTGGGAACGTGGCCGAGCTGGGTGCTGGGGCTGCAGGGGCAGCTCCCTGGGCAGTTGGTGGAGGCCCCGGCTCAGGCACCACTTGCTCTCGCTCCAGGTGGTCAAGTACCCTCTGCACGCCATCATGGACATCAAGGAGCACCTCATCGACATGGCCTCCAAGGCGGGCATGCAGTGGCTGTCCACCATCGTGCCCACCCACCACCTCAACGCCCTCCTATTCTTCTTCATCATCAGCAACCTGACCATCGACTTCTTCGCCTTCTGCATCCCCCTGGTGGTCTTCTACCTGTCCTTCTTCTCCATGGTCATCTGCACCCTCAAGGTGTTCCAGGACAGCAGGGCCTGGGAGAGCTTCCGCACACTCACTGACCTGCTGCTGCGCTTTGAGCCCGGCCTGGATGTGGAGCAGGCCGAGGGCAACTTCGGCTGGAACCACCTGGAGCCCTACGTCCACTTCCTCCTGTCCGTCTTCTTTGTCATCTTCTCCTTCCCTGTTGCCAGCAGGGACTGGGTGCCCTGCTCCGAGCTGGCCCTGGTGGCCATCTTCTTCACTGTGACCAGCTACGCCAGCCTGGGTACCTCAGCAGAGCCCTACACTCGCCGGGCACTGGCCACCGAGGTGGCGGCCGGCCTGCTGTCGCTGCTGCCCGCGCTGCCTGTTGACTGGCCGCCACTGCAGCTGCTGGGCCAGACGCTGGTGCGCATGCCACTGGGCCAGCTGGTGGTGCTCAACGTCAGCGTACCCTGCCTGTTCTACCTGCACCTGCTCTACTGCTTCTTCCGCATGGCGCAGCTGCGGCACTTCAAGGGCACCTACTGCTACCTGGTGCCCTACCTGGTCTGCTTCATGTGGTGCGAGCTGGCCGTGGTGCTCCTGCTGCAGTCCACGGGGCTGGGGCTCGTGCGTGCCTCCATCGGCTACCTGCTCTTCCTCTTTGCCCTCCCGGTGCTGGCCGTGGGGCTGGTGTTGGTGGGCCTGGTGCAGCTGACGCGGTGCCTGCTGTCCCTGGAGCTGACCAAAGTGGTGGTGGCGCTGGTGGCCTGTGGGCTCCCGCTGCTGCTGCTGCGCTGGGGTGCCGGGGCCCGCGCCTCTGTGGCCAGCGCACTGCGCTCACTGACACGCAGCTCCGTGGTCAAGCTCATCCTGGTCTGGGTCTCAGCCGTGGTGCTGTTCTGCTGGTTCTACGTGTACCGCTCAGAGGGCATGAAGGTGTATAACTCCACGCTGACCTGGCCACAGTACAGCGCCCTCTGCGGGCCACGGGCCTGGCGGGAGACCAACATGGCGCGCACGCAGATCCTCTGCAGCCACCTGGAGGGCCACCGCGTCACCTGGACCGGCCGCTTCAAGTACGTGCGGGTGACCGAGATCGACAACAGCGCGGAGGCGGCCATCAACATGCTGCCCTTTGCAGTGGGCGACTGGCTGCGCTGCCTGTATGGCGAGGCCTACCCGCCCTGCGACGCGGGGGGCGCGCCCACCGCCCAGCAGGAGCTGTGCCGCCTCAAGATGCTGGCCAAGCACCCGTGCCACATCAAGCGCTTCGACCGCTACAAGTTCGAGTTGACGGTGGGCATGCTGCTGGGTGGCCCCGAGGGCACACGGGCAGAGGAGGACGACGTTACCAAGGACATTGTGCTGCGTGCCAGCAGTGAGTTCCGCACGGTGCTGCTGGGCCTGCGCCAGGGCAGCCTCGTGGAGTTCAGCACCGTGCTCGAGGGCCGGCTGGGCAGCAAGTGGCCAGTCTTCGAGCTCAAGGCCATCAGCTGCCTCAACTGTCTGGCGCAGCCCTCCCCGGCCCCTCGGCACGTGAAGCTGGAGCAGGACTGGCGCAGTACGGCTCACGGAGCACTCAAGTTCGCCTTCGACTTCTTCTTCTTCCCCTTCCTGTCAGCTGCGTGAGGACGCTCCCTGGGGAGGTCTGTCCCGGACAGAAGCCAGATGTGTGTCCAGGTGTGCATGCGTGTGCATTGCACGTGTGTGTGCACATGAGTACCTATGTGAGCGTGCTCGTGGGTTTCCATGCTATGAGCATCTGTGTGTATGCTGGGTGTTTGCACGCATGTGTGCGCTATGCCATGGTCTGTGCTCATGACCAGACATGCTCCTCCATATTTGCTCGTGTGTGCGCGTGTCATTGGTCTGTGTGCTCACGGACAGCCGTGCTCCTGGGTATTTTCACACGTGGGTGTATGTGTATGCACATGGTCATGATTCTTTGCACACCTGGTCTGTGTGCTCACAGTCAAGCGTGCCCCCGGGTATTTGCAGGTGGGTGTACATGTACACATGTAGCCATGGATATTTGCGTACGTGTGTGTGTGCACGTGTCACTGGTCTGCTCACGGGCAGCCATGCCCCTGGGTATTTGCATGCGTGGGTGCACACACGTGCATGTACTCCTGAGTGTGTGTGTTTCTGTGCATCCATGGGTGCATGTGGGCGTTTGCAGGAGATGCGTGGGTGCACTCACAGTTGTGATTCCGTGAATAGATGTCTCCATGCCGTGCTGTTCCTCTGTACTCACCCATTGTGCCCGCCTAGTTGGGAAGCACCTGCAGATCCAGAGGGGCTGCAGGTGGTGAGAGCCCAGGACTGTCTGAGAAGCTCTTTAGAGACCCCTCCTGGCAGAGACCCTCCTGCACAGGTCCCCATGCTGGTGCAGGAGCAGGAGCTGGGTGTGCTCGGAAGCAGATGGGGCAGCTTGTGGTATTTATTTACTCCCTGACTGAGCTGGACAGCCTCGGTGAACACGGGGCAGGCTTGCCCCTCAACCTCCCAGTGGCCGAGGCCTTGGCAAATGCCGATCAGGGCCGGGACCAGAAGGCATGTGAGGCACAGAGGCCGTGGTGGAGGGCACCTGGACTGGGGACCTGGGGAGATGAGCTCCCAGCTCTCCCAAACACTGGCCACATTCAGCACTACAGCAGAAGCCAAAGTGAAAATGAAGTGACTTCAGTTCTTCCGCACTGGTCGTCTTGTGCTGCCTGAGTGTGTGTGTGTGTGTGTACATGTGTACAGAAGTCCAGTCCAGGGCAGATGGAGCAGAGTGGATGTGTTGATGACACAGGCCCTCCTGTCACAGCTGCTTGCTGTGAACATGCCAGCTCTAACCCAGCCGCATTACCATCCTAGAAGGTAGAAGGTACAGCACATGGGGCAGACAGTATCATGAGGGCTGCATTGACATCTGTGAAGCAGTGTGTACTAGCAGTGTCCTTGAGCACTGGGTTCTGAGGCCCTCACAGTGCTCACCACCCTCGTGGTCACTACGGGGACAGAGGACAGGGGTGGGACCTCACAGTGCTCACTACCCGTGTGGTCACCATGGGGACAGGGAACAAAGGGGTGGGACCCTCACAGTCTCCTTTCACAGTCACCGTATGGACAGAGGGGTAGGACCCTCCCAATGCTCATTCTCAGGGTCACCACAGGGACAGGCGACTGGGGTAGGGCCCTCACAGTGCTCATCCTCATGGACACGGGGTTAGCGCCCTCACTGCTTATCATCATGGTCACCACAGGGCCAGGGGACAATGGTGGGGCTCTCAACAGTACTCACCCTCATGATCCCCACCGGGACAGACATACTGGGGTCTAACTAGTGATTTACAGTGGCAGAGACATATTTGTGAAGGTGCAGTTCTCATGATAAGAAGTGAATGTGCCTAGAAACTCCATCCATAGAACCTGGACAATGCAGGGTGCTAGAGCAGGAAGGTTTCTCAGCATCCTTGGCCACAGCTTGGTGTCTCAGCCTCTCAGGACCACCCCTGCCCCGAGGGGAGTCCTAGCACCCCTCAGACCAGTGTGAGCGTGGTGTCAGCCTCTCATTGGAGTCCTACACCCCACAGACCAGTGTGAATGTCCTTGCTCTGGGCTGGAGGATCTTGTTACCCCCGTGCCCTAGAGCTATCATTCATCTGGCACTTGGCTGTTCTGTGGCAGTTTGGACGCTGCTGCAAAGTTAGAAGCTGTGCCACCAGCTCTTCTAGAATATCGACAGGATCACCCAGAGTAGACAACACAACTTCCAAACCAAAAAGCAGGACTGGCCTGCTGCTTCAGAAAGCCCTGTGTGTATCAGAAGAGCATTGTTGGACCTAGGGTTGGAAGATGAGCCCCAGGTGGTAAGGCAGGTACCCCACAGGGTCTGCCTTAATGACAGATGAGTCAAAGCTGTCACTAAACGGAGGCCCTTTATTTGGTGATGTGGAACCCCTAAACTGAGGAGAAAACGGAAACCCTCATTAACTGAATGGTGGAATGTATGAATCTAGGAACATTGGAAATTGCCAAAAATGAAATAGAATCCATAAAAATAGGCATCCTGCGCATTAGTGAGCTGAGATGGGCTGGGATTGGTCATTTCTGATCAGGCACTTGTCTTCTATGCCTGGAATGACAAGTTGGAGAGGAATGGTCTCAAGCTGAACTGAAAAATTCAAGACCAGAGTTGCAACACTGAAAGATTCTATAAGCAAAATACTGACTAATGCTGGCTACATCAGAAGAAGATAGAATGAATATAGAGTCATTATACCAAAAAGAAATGGTCAACATAGAAACAATTCGGGAAATAGCATATGATCAAGAACTAATGATACTGAAGGAAGAAATCCAAACTATATTAAAAGCATTTGCAAAAAATAAGGACTCAGAAATTGAATACCAATTGAGGTATTTTAGCAAATAAATGTAATCCTGAATATGTTCACCAATCTATGCCAAAAAATTTGAAAGACTGCTACCTGGCAAACTAATTGGAAGAGATCAATATTTATTGCTATTGTTGTTATGTGCCGTCGAGTTGCTTGCGACCCATAGTGACCCTATGTACAACAGCCCTAAACTCCGCTCTGTCCTGTGCCAATCGCACTGTCTGACACTCCCATCCCAATT
>NW_006399879.1:8528511-8533860 GCF_000299155.1 Elephantulus edwardii | reverse complement strand
ATATGTCAATTGGTATACCATCTATTCCTGGAGCCTTATTTTTGCCATTTCCTTCAAAGCAGCCTGAACTTCTTTCATCACCATAGGCTCTTGCTCATATGGTAGTCTTTAAAAAAATACTTGAAAGAATGTAAGTTGCCAAACAGCATCATTAATATCACAAACAAATAAAATCTTGAAGATTATACAAAAATGGCTCAAACAATAAATTGGGAACTTATAGGAATATCCACCTCAAAAGAGGCTGTAAAATGAGGGATATAATTGCTGATGTCAGATCTTGACAGCAGAGAGCATGAAGAAGATATTGTGTTTTACTATGCAGACCTTTAACTGGATCATAATTATGGATAACATTGAAAAGAAAAATTCTAGAATATAGTCAGGAAATTTGTATATAGATTAAGAAGCAGCCCTTTGAACAGAGCAAAGGGATAGTGCACAGTGTAAAATCTAGAAAAATGTGTGTTGGAGTTGTATTATTTTTCCATCCCTATTCAATCTGTATGCTGAGCAAATAATTTGATAAGCTAGCTATATGAAAAAGAATGTGCCATCAGAATTGGAGGGAAGCTCGTCAACAATGTGTGGATGATGCAGGCTTGCTTGCAGAACATGAAGACTGTTCACTTACCGAAGATCCTCAGTCTACAACCCTAAATGTTCATTACACTTCCCCATCAATAAAAAATCTCTGCTGGACCAGTGGGCGATGTGATGATGGGTGTAGTGAATGTTGTTGTCAGTTATTCTCCTTGGATCCACAGTTGCAAAAGGAGCAGATGTAAAATGAGGGGGACAGTGGCCGAGTCTGATGTCTAACCACAAAGGGGAACTGACCCCATCAATAATATCCATAGTCCCAAACAGATACCTGCCAAGTCTCACACACACCCATACTCCTGCACCTATTTCCACCAATCACTGTGTTCCGTATTCGTTGTTGACTTCACGTACAATTGTGGTTCCAAGAGTAGGGTTTATTAGAGAAATAATTTGGGGAGTGGAAAAGGCAAAGAATATCTCACAAACCCAGGTTTGGTGTAGCAATCCCAAACCAGATTAACAGCAAAATACAATTCCTTAATTGGTAATAGGCCTAAATACAATTCAGCAACACATTCAAGAAACCCCTGGTTTTCTCCATCCACTAAGGTTTGCCTCACAGGAAAAGTCAGCTTCTCAGTTGTCTGGCAAGAACAGGAAACCCTATAACTGTGGCTTTTATCTCAGGGTTCTCTGGCTACACCTTGTCACAGTTTCTTCACAGCAATGCCACAGGCTCTTCATCTTAAGCAAGATCATGCTCTTCCCCGGGGTCTCACTCCAGTCTCTTTCAAGTGTTGCTACTCAGTGTGGGAAGCATTCTCCTCTTACCCTAGTCTTACAGCTGTTGATGCTTTGCAAGTTAAGGGAGCAGGAGACTAGAGGGGGCTAATATAATGGCTAGAAAAGCCACCTTTTAAGCTAACACAGTCTACAGCCATGGAAGAAGCACTCGAGGAGTCAAAAGATGTGTTACATTGGGAAAATCTGTCAAAGATCTCTTTAAATTGCTAAAGGGCAAAGATGTAAGTTTGTAGACTTGACTATGCCTAATAACAATAGCAACTAACTTTTCAAGTAAGAGGAGAATCCTCATCAACAGCAAAGGTCAGTTCCTGTGAGATCAGCGTCCTCAGGACTCCAAACCTCTTCTATCCATTCTGACACCAGCTGTCTCTCACGGCACTATGAGCTTCACTGTTGGGTTCAAGAATTTGTGGCAGTGGCTGCACAGAACTCACAGATGATACAATTATAGGTCATGTGGTAAGAAGCTTCACAGCAACCCCGAAGGCATATGGTTCAAACCCACCAGCTGCTCCGTTGGGGAAAGGTGGAAGTCTCCTGTTTGATTAACTGCCTCTGAAAAACTGCCTATCGTGTCAGCAATCGGTCATTTCCAACTTGACAGTATACAACAAGTTAGGTTCAAGAATGCTTTTCATTTAGGACAGCCTCCTTCCTCAGAGAATCACTCTCCCCTCCCCAAACAGCCCTCTCTGTGTCCCTTGGCCTCTGCACTGCCCAACCTCAGTGGCACCCTGCTCTGGGCTCCCTAAGGACCCCTCATGCTGGTGCCTTCACTATACCAGCTCTGCCTTCTGTCTGTGTCACAGAACTGAGACCAGGACTAAAATTACTTCCCTTGCCTGGGCTGTCCTCAACGGGGGGTACAGGAGGTGGGAGTGGGTTTGGCTTCACAAGGGCCGAGGAACAGCAGCAGCCCAAGCTGGTTCCTGTGAGGTCATCCATACCTCTGCATTCTACACTCCAAACCTTTAAAGCCAATTCTGGCATCATCTGTCAACTGCCATGGCACTCGCTACTTGTCTGTTGGGTTCAGGAATTGATAGCGATGCTCACCCAGAACTCACAGACCTTACAGTTATGGGAGGTGGGAGGTAGCAGGGTACAATTCAGGAACACTCAGTTCTGTTCCATCAGCCATGCCAAAGGCAGGCCTCTCTTGGGCCCCTGACCTCCTGGCCTTGATTTTTGCCCTAGGGTGAGACCAGGCTGCTCCTCGGAGGCAAGGATTCTGAAGCTCTATCTGACATACTTTGGGCATGTTGCAAGGAGGGACCAGCCCTTGGAGAAGGACATCATGCTTGAGAGGGTGGAGGGACAGCACAAGAAAGGAAGATCCTCTATGGGATGGATTGATTCAGTGACTGTGGTAATGGAGATGAGTGTCAGAGACAATATGATTGACATGGAACAAAGCAGGTTTTAGGGCTGTTATAGGGTCACTATGAGTTGCAAGTGACTCAATGGCACATAACAACTCTGTCTCTTTAATTGCCAACAAGTCAGAACCAACTCATAGCTGACCCTCTGGGTTTTCAAAGGCTATAAATGGCATAGAAGGACATTGCCCATCTTTCTCCCATGGAGCAACTGGTTGGTTGAGTCAAACCACCTGTATTTGGGTCGGTAGTGCAGGTCCTTGCTACCAGGCCACCAGTCCTGCTCTGACAGATATTTCAGAGCTGCGCCATTTTTAGTGCCCAGGGTACCCAGCTGTGCTATAAGCCTGACCCAAAGGCATTCTACTCTCCTCTGTGGGTTAGCAAACAGCCCCAGATAATTCTGAAAGATATCCACTCCTCCAGTAAGTGTCCCGCCCTGTGGGCACTTCGCTTTCTTGCTCTGTGGGCCGAGGATCCCACAGCTCTGTCCGGCACTGGCCTCTTGCCTCCGTTTCCACTGCTGCCCCTTTTCTAGCAGCTAATGACCACCACTTAGGTGTTACAACTTTGCACTTCCTGGATCAGGGACATTTCCTGTCTGGGGTCTTCTGTCCAAAGGGTACACTTATTTCAGGTGGTAACAAGGTGATGGAGATGAGGTCTCCTGACTTGAGAGACTGAGAGAGGCCATGGTAAATAAATACAAGCATGTAATGACGTACTGTGGAAGCTGTGCAGGATCCCACATAAACCGAGTAGTTATCAAGGATTGAGAATTGAATACAACAACCCCTAACCCCACCTCAACCCTCACTGGCATGTTTCCCCACGGGCTGTATCATCTTGAGAAGTGGAAGAAATTGAGCTCAAAGGGTGGGGTTACCTCACTCCCACCCAGAAATAGCCATGAGAAGAGCGTCCCCTGAACTCAAGTTCTGCTCTGATAAGCGCCTAGAGACTTGGAAGGCCAGGACAGTTCCAGGGATAAGGAGATCTTTAAGGACCTTCTGACTTAAGGAAGCTGAAGGCACAAAGACATTCCTCCAGGCCTGGCACAGGACCTTCCACTGGTTCTGGCATTGTGGATCTGGACTTCGAACATCCTAAAAGAGAATAAATGTGTATTTGTGTAATCTCTCCCTTGTGGTGTCCGTGTCACAGCAGCACCGGAGAGCTGAGACGCACCCACCTGTGGTGCCCCTGTCGCAGCAGCACTGGAGAGTTGGGTCTCATAAGGAGAAGCATAGAGGCACCCAGCCCTATGACTGTACACCAGGTTGTTGGTTCCCTAGTAATGTGGCTTTGTTTAGGGAGGTATTGGAGTGCTCGCCAGACTCAGCAGGAACCTTCTTCCCCTCATCCTTAAGCCAGGCCAAATCATGGGCTTAGAACTTTTGGGGACAGAGCTTCCTTTCCTGTGGGGTTGGATTCTGGTGTCCTGCCAAATACTCAGCCCTCACAACTGAGGTCCTACCCCTCTAGTTTCTTCCCTGGGAGAGCCTCGAAAGGCCAGAGTTGTGTGACCATCTGCTGTGAGGAGGGGAGTAGGACAGAGCCTCTGGCCTGGGTTCTGCCCGCAAAGCTTTGTCTTCCTGACAGGGTGCTGTTTTAAGCCACTACATATCTAGTGATTTCTTCTAGCAACAACACTGTTGCTCTATGCCGTCTACCAGGGCCTGTGCAAAGCAAAAGCAACTCTGCTAGACAGAGGAGGCCTGCCATCACAGGAGAAGGCCACCAGGCTTGTTCTCCTGAGAAGGTGGTGGTGGGGAGGCCAAACCAGCAACCAGGTTTACTGCTGAACTCTTAACCACCAGGGGACCTGTCAGCAGGAGTAAGGAAAGAATAAAAAGTTAAAGGTGGTTCAGGTAAGTGAGTGTGCTATCCCAGAAAATCTTCTTCAGATAGAGCTGGGATTCACAGGCTGCTGGCTCACTGGGAAAACTTTGACCATGAGGTATGCTGAACTTGACAAAAAGCATCCACAAAACACCCACAGCTAACATCCTTCTTAATAGTGAGAAATCAGATGCTTTCCCTAATATTAGGGGGAAACCCACAAAACCAAGTACATTGTCAATGCCACTAAAAGCAATCTACAGGGATCCAGACCCATCCTTGTTCCTCAAACAATGGGGAACATAAACCCCAATGTTGTATAATAAGCAAAGTGATACTGACAAAGAGACACAGGTAGGAGACTTTACATGTCGTGACTGCAAGCCAGCTACTCAGTCACGATCATCAAGGGGGCTCAAGTGGACAGTCTTCCTGTGCGGAGCTGGCAGAGGCCACCTTGGCTGTCTGCATGCCACCTGGCTCGGTTCTTTGCAATGTCTCCAGACTCACGGAAGTGTGGACTTTTGTAAAAGTGAAAAGTTGTAACCTTGTGAAGTGCAGCTATCTTCTGCTGATACAAAGTTGGAAAGCCACGTCCGACCTGAGCGAAAGGCAGAGGCCCCAGGCCGTTTGCATAGGAATATTGTTGTTGTTGTTGTTGTTGTTGTTGTTGTTGTTGTTGTGCCGTCGAGTCATTTGCGACTCATAGCAACCCTATGTACAACAGCCCTAAACCCTGCTCTATCCTGTGCCAATCGCATTGCCTCTGACACAC
>NW_006399879.1:8489241-8510133 GCF_000299155.1 Elephantulus edwardii | reverse complement strand
TGTTTATTTAAGTTCCTCCTGGTTTTTGCTTGTGGTGTCCTGTAATTCTTCAAGTTTGTCTTTCAGCCATTGAAAATATTAAATCATTGTTCTTTTAAATTCTGTGTCAGAAAGTTTTGTCAGGCTTTCTGGCTTCAGGAAATCCATTGGTATTGTGTCACTTCTTTTTTAGGTGACATCTTGCTTTGGGCTTGTGTAGGGGGTGATGTAGCCCGTTTCCTATGTGACATTGCTGTCTTAGAGTTTTTCATGTCTGAGGTTATAGCAGGTTCTTGATCTGAAGTCACCTCTCCAGAAGAGGGTGGGACAACTACCCTGCCTGGATTTCTCTCAGTTCAATAGAGAAAAGGCCTGTGGAAGCAGCCTCCACTGGCAGACAACTACTACAACTAGGGTAGCCCAAAGTGCTCTAAGGCAAAGGCAGTTGATGGACTGGACGTGAGAAGATGCAAGGCAGAGCACAGAGACCTGATTGGAAAACCAGGAAGCCATGGTTTTCCCTTCAAGAATGAGTTCCAGCTGTCTCACTCCCTTCTGATTGAGCTTAAGGAGTCCCACCTGATCCAGCCAAACATCACTGATACCCCACACACACAAAGTACCTCACTCAAGTTCCAGCATCACTCACGATGTGCATCAGGAGTGGCTTTCTGGGTGTGGACCGGCAGCATCAGGGCCAGAGTTCTGGGCTCACACTCACTTAGATTCCAGCTTTCCTCCTTGCCCCAGCATGTTGCTCCCCAGGGACAAGGAGGGAAATGTGCAACAATGAATGAATGGAAATCCAAGTTCTTTATAAACGTTCATTTAAAAAACTTTCATTAAAAAAAAAAAGAAATCTGGAGGACAACCACCTGGCCAACTGACTGGAAAAGATCTATATTTATTCCCATTTAAAAAAAAAAAGGTAATCAGCGAGAAAATCGAAAGATGTATTATGTCGGGAAACTCGGCTTTTAGGGACCTCTGCAAAGTGCTGAACAGCAATACTGTCACTTTAAAGACTAAGGTGAACTTGATCCAAACCATAATCTTTTCAATTACTTGCTAGTCATCTGAAAGTTGGACAATGAATAAGAGTTACAGAACAATTGATGCCCTTAATTTGTGGTGTTGGGGAAGAGCACTGAACATCCCATGGACTGCTCACATATTTTGGGCACCTTGTTAGGAGGGGCCAATCCTTGAAAACTTATATCATGCCTGAAAAAGGGGAGGACCAAAAAGGAGGTGAAGACTCCCAATGAGATGAATTGATGCAGTAACTGTAACAGTGGGTTCAAGCATTTCAGAGATAGTCAGGATGGCACAGGATAGGGCAGGTTCAGACTCAGCGTTCATAGGTTTACTATGAATCACATTGACAACAATAGTTGTTGTTGTTATTAGGTGCTGTTGAGTCAAGAATGATGCATTGCAACCCTATGAACAAAAGAGCTTAACCCTCTTCTATCCTGTGCCATCCTCACACTTGCTGACACACAAGAGTCCACTGAACAGTCACAATGTCAATCTACCTGATTAAGGGTCTTTTTCTCCTTCACTGACCATCCACCTTTCCTAGCATCATGTCACTCTTCAAGGAACTGCCCCTCCTAGAAACATGAGTTGTGGGAGGATATCAAGAATATCATCAAGGAAGAATGCAGGGGGTTAATACAAAGACAGAGGAGGAAGAAAAGACCAACATGGATGTCAGACGAGACTCTGAATATTGCACTAGAGCACTGAGAAGCTAAAGCAAAGGGAAGAAATCAAGATACTAAGGAACTGAATAGAAGATTTCAAAGGGTAGCGTGGGAAGGCAAAGTAAAGTATTATAATGAAATGCTAAGAGCTGGAGTCAGAAAACCAAAGGGGCTGAATTCACTCAACATTTCTTAAGCTGAAGGAACTGAAAAACTAATTCAAGATGCAATACTTACGGACGTTTCGGGCAGAATATTAAATTATCTGGGAAGCATTAAAAGAAGGTGGAAAGAGTATACAGAGTCACTGTACCAAAAGGAATTGGCAGACACAGAAGAATTTAATGAAACAACATATGCACAAGAGCCTGTGGTGATGAAGGAAGAAGTTCAAGCTTCTCTGAAAGAATTGGGGTGGGGGGAAAGACTCCAGGGATTGACAGTGTCCCAATTGACATATTTCAACAAACAGATGCTGCCCTGGATGTGCTCACCAAGTTGTGCCAAGAAATCTGGGGGACAACCACCAGGTCAATTGACTGGAAAAGATCTATATTTGTTCCCATTCCAAAGAAAGGTGACCCGACAGAGTGTAGAAATTATCTAATAATATCATTAATATAACGCAAGCAAGATTCTGCTGAAGATTATCCAAAACTTACTGGAACAGCACATCAGTAGAGAACTACCTGAAGTGCAGGCTAGGTTTAGAAAAGGCCCTGGTACTAGGGATATTATAACTAATGTCAGATGGATCTTGGCTAAAGCAGAGAGTACCAGAGGAATGTCTATCTGTGTTTTATTGACTATGCAAAGGCATTAGCCTGTGTGGATCACAACAAACTGCAGCTGACTCTGAAAAGAATGGGAATCCCAGAACACTTCATTGTGCTTATACAAAACCTACACTTGGACAAGGCGACAGTCATCAGAACAGAGCAAAGAAACACTGCATGGTTCAAAATCAGGAAGTGCATTAAGGATGTGTCCTGTCTCCATACCATTTCAATCTATGTGCAAAAAGCTGGAATTGGAGAATAAAAAGGGAAGCACTCTCTCTGCATTTCTGAAGCTGAGAGAACTGAAAAACAAGTTTAAGTCTTTAGTGGCAATGTTGAGAGATGCTATGGGCAATGTATTGAGTGACCCAGAAAGCATTAAAAGAAGATGGAGGAAATACACAGAGTCACCGCATCAGAAAGTTTAATTGACACTGAAAATTTTCAGGTAGTATCATATGAGCAAGAGTCAATGATAATGAAGGAGGAAGTGAAAGCTACACTGAAGGCATTGGCAAAAAATAAGGCCAGGAATTGATGGGATACCAATTGACTTGTTTCAATTAATAGATGCAGCCTTGGATGCACTCACCAGTCTATGCCAGGAAATCTGGAGAGAGAGAGAAAGAGTGAGAAGAGGAGAGGAGAGGAGAGGAGAGGAGAGGAGAGGAGAGGAGGGGAGAGGAGAGGAGAGGAGAGGAGAAGAGAAGAGAAGGAGAGAAGGGAGTAAGGGAGGGAGGGAGAGGAGAGAAGAGAGGAGAGTGGAGAGAGAGGGCAGGGGAGAAGGGAGGGAGAGAGAGAAAGAGACAGAGAAAAGAAAAGATACTTTCACTTTTTAAAATTGGAGCAAATAGTTTGGCTTTTCATATAGAGTTCACTTCCAGGACTGGAAGTTGAAGGGATCTAGAGTATGCTCATTTGTGGTGACCACCTGAACTTACTAGAGTGTGTTAAAGGCTAGAATTCCTACCTACGCTCCTTCACTCTCATAGAAGAGGGCTGGAGTCTCCCAGGACATGTGATTGTACTTCCAGCTGGAGCCAAAAGGTGGTCACACTAGGAAG
The DNA here is from genome assembly GCF_000299155.1 of Elephantulus edwardii. Lineage (NCBI taxonomy): Eukaryota > Metazoa > Chordata > Mammalia > Macroscelidea > Macroscelididae > Elephantulus > Elephantulus edwardii. The sequence continues at coordinate 8,506,602 of NW_006399879.1, read as the reverse complement.
CAGCCCCCTCACTAGCCAAACACACAAGCTGGGGGGCAGGGCATTGGACAGCAACCAATTTCATGAAACTGAGAGTCAGTAAGGCAGTGCCAACCTGTGGGTGGCTCTCTTTCTGTCCTTTTCTATTGATAACATGCTGTAAGGTTTGGCTTTATGTCTATTTTTCTGGGAATCCTTTCCCCTTTCCTCTCTTTTTCATTTAAAAGTGAAAGGCTAAGGCTTAGTGAAAGGACCAGCCTGTATTGTTACTGTGTTGCTGACATCCTGACTTTGGTCTTTTTCACCTGGCTAAAGAATTAAACCAGGTAGGAGAGACCAGAGGAGATGATGTCTGAGCTACAGAATTAGCACAGTGTACAGTATTTTTAGTGTACAGCAAGTGTGGAGACCCTTAAATGAGCTGTTGTTTGTCTTGCTTGAAATAGTCCAGTTGGGCTGAGTGCTTGTTAGATCACACAGACTCAACAGGACATCAAGCTTGCCAAGAGAAAGGGTAAGGAGACAAGAGGGAAGGTGAAAATAAAGGTACCTTATTAGCAGTGATATGTTCCTGAGAGAGAACCAAGTCATTCTCCATTGAAAATGAGGAGTGGAGAGAATTGCAGACTATGAGCAGTTGAAACTACTTTACAGAGAGAGCAAGGAGTCACCCTCCTATGAAAGGAAAGTAGTGAAGTGGATATCATGGCACAAGGATTATGGTTTAACACGACTGGCTCACTTCATCCTTTGGGAGTGCTTTACGACTGAGACCTGGCAAATGGGAGGATGTAAGGGGAAATGAAAAATGTTATGTGTTGTCCATTGTTCCTGATGTCACTAATGTGCCTGAAATGCTAAATCAATTGTTCATATCAGGACTGTAAGGTGTTTAGATCCACCTTACAAGGCAATGCTATCTTTTTCATGATTTAGTTTGTATAAGGTTGGTTTTACCTGTTTTGCTTGAATCTTGTCCTCTAGTAGTTCTTAACTAACAAACCTTTAATCACAAAGGCCCACCTACCAGGTCCTAATTGGTTTATACAGGAGACTTCCAGGATACAACTGACTGTTAGTTAAATAACAAAGACCAAATAGCCCACATTTAACTTTTAATGAAATAAAAAAAGACCTTCCAGCCCACAACTGACTGTCAATCAAGTAGAAAAGACCTACTTTCTGGATTCCAATAGGTTCAAACAAGAGGCTCTCAGGCCCCAACCAACTTTTAATCACAAAGGCCAACCCACTAGGTCCTAATTGGTTTAAACAAGAGGCTCCCAGCCTACTATTAATTGTTAATTTTAAAAAGACCTAACAGCCCATACCCGATTGTTCATTACATAAAAATACCAAACTTACCACAACTGATTGTTAATAAAATAAAAAGTACCTACCTTTCAGATTCCAACTGCTTCGAACAAGAGGTTCTCATGCCCTAACCCACTGTGTTCCCTTGTGCCAGGCCCACAGACTTTTCTGGGCTGGTACCCCTTCACCTGCAGGATTTAGGTGGAGACTGAGTGTCAGGGATGGAATTGGCCCTGTTGTGACTTTGCTCAGGCTGTGTTTCTGCCCTCTGCCTCTTCCTGGAAGGACTTCTGATCATGCTTCACCTATCTGGGGCTCTGGAGACCCCAGGCCTAGACCGAGAGTTTCTCTAGGGTGGAGCTAAAGCCCTCAGGATTCCACAGTCTTGAAGAAGCATTTTATTCTGTATGAGTAAGCTAGAGAAAAGAGGAAACTATGGAAAATCCAGGAACTAGCTTGCTGGAAGCAGGGTGAGAGCCACATTAGGCCAGTTGTCCTTCTGGAAAGGAAGGCCAGGGAAGTCCAGCCTTCTTTTGTCTCCTCTATCCCGGACTATTTTTTCACAGTTATACTATAGAAGTCCAACCTCCCAAGAAACAACTTCAACAGAGGTTACCCAGATGTCTGGGGTGGTTTCCTAGCAACCAAAAAGCTGTCGTGCTGGAAATAATTGCTGAAGTGGTGAGCAAGTTATTTTTAAAAAACAGCATCTTTTGAAAAATACCAAATGCTATTATCTGTACCTGGTGCTGTCAGGATTACACAGGCCCACACTGCCCAAAGACAGATGGGTTTCAGAGAGGAGTGCAGAATCCACAAGAGGCAGAAATATTAGGGGAGAAAGTAAAAGTGAGTATGTAAGAGCCTTCTTGCTAAAATTATACCAAAAAGTACATGCAAAATGGCCATCGATGGTTGGAGAAATAATTATTAAAACCATAAAATTAATGTTATTCTTCTGTGAAGACTATGAAAGAAGCTTCACAATCTATTCAGAAACACTTAATAAGGCCCATGCTATTGTCTCGACACCATGAATGGGAAACCAGGGCTCAGAGAATTGCAGAGAATGAAGCCTAGAGTCCCACCTCAATGCCCTGACTGGACCTTTCCAAGCTGAGTCAACATGGCCAGAGATCATGGGGTGAATTGTATCCTCCAAGTACACATATTGAAGTGACCGACTTGTTTATTGGTGTGATGCTGGAAGGTTTTGTTTTGTAGACCTGAGAGTTGGAATTGACCCATAGCTGACCAGCCATGGTGAAAATGTCAGTAGCCATCCATAGCAGACAAGCTTTAGCAAGGTTTTCTGAGAAAGAGAGATTATGAAGCAGGACTGGCTGTCCAGCTCTGAAATAATAGACTCAGTGTTGTTGCTACCACAGGAGTGAAAAAAATCTCAACAAGAAAAAAAAATATTTACTCCCCAGGAAGGATGCTTATCCAGCTTCTAGTACGGCTAACAAATACAGCGTGCAGGCAGTCCACCTGGGTTTTTATCCCTAACACAACAGCTGAGGCTCGACCCTCTCTCTGGCTGATGGTCTGGACCTCACCATCTTGTCCCTTCCCGGCTGACTAATTTAATTTGGGCTTGGAAGGAGGAGACTTGGTTTTGAGGTGGTGGGAGTGTTTGGAATATCCGTGGCCAGGGGCTGGTTCAGGAGAGGGGCACAAGGACAGTAAGGTTCCCCCCCAACAACAACACCTAAGGAGAGAGTTTTTCTTTCTCCTGCTTCAGTTTTAACTCCATCCTGTGATTTTCCTTTTTTTCTTTTTGAAGAGAAGATACGTGTTGTTGTGGTTGTTGTTGTTGTGTACCGTCAAGTTGGAACCGACCCATAGCTGACCCTCCAGCAGGTTTTCATAGACAGTAAATTGTACAGGAGGAGACTGCCCATCCTTCTCCCATGGAGCATCTGCTGGATTCTAACCGCACGTGTTTGGGATTGCAGTGCAGTCCCCCCTCCCACTCTAGATTACATTCCTTCACTCTTCAAATTTTTGCTGAAGGAGTTGACGCTGACACTCCTGAGCAAAAGACTGTTCGAGTAAGAGGAGGATGCTTGTCTGTGGCAGTTTCTGACTCTTTGGATTAGCCATCTTATGTGATACAACCTACACATACTATTACCCCACGTACAATAATCAGGGATGTTAGAATTGAGGTCATGAATCCTTTTCATTTTACAAACCACTGTTCCGTGATATTGGAGAGTGGCTCATCTATACCTGAGTCCTCAGCTAATTCACTGGCTAGAGAAGTCAATCCTTGTAGTGTTGCAGGAATTTGACCTCCTGTCCAGCAACTCCAGGCAAAGGAACAGCCCTACAAACTCTCTTGCTGAAGCAAGGAAGACTACATTGTCTGTGGGGAGCACTGACAGAGACCACAGCCTCTCAAGGTTCAGGCCTCCAAAAGCAAAATGTTCTCTTTATATGGGCTCACATGGTAGTGTCTGGGGTCTCATTTCTATTGACTAGTTATTACATACACTATGATTGTTAGGGACTATAGGTCAGTTATTCCTTCGGTGGGAATTGACAAATCTTTGTTGGTAAATAGAAATAGAAATAAAAATTTCTTCTTGTTGTATACCATAGAGTCAGAACCAACCCATAGCTGACCCTCTGGTGGGTTTTCAGAGGTAGTGAATCACATGGGAGGAGATTGTTCCTATTTCTTCACACTTCAAATTGCATGCCTTCGGGAATACAGTGCAGCTTCTTGCCACTAGGCCACCAGCTATAGATAATAGATAGATGAGATAGATAGATAGATAGATAGATAGATAGATAGATAGATAGATAGATAGAGACAGAGATATATATGTCTTAAATTAATCCAGCCTACATTTTGTTAATAGTGGAACTACCAAAACAACACTAATTCAAATCCTGCTGCTGTTTGTTTCCTTGCTTTAAATTAATTTAGTACCCCTCTGAGAAGCCCAGTGTTGTCAGTGAGGATAGAAGGAACCATAGGATTCCTTTGGACCTGAGTCTTCCCTGCTGAGTCTGTTAATCTGAACGACAAGGTGAAGGGAATGGCCAATTGTATAAAGCACAAATGCCACAACATTTTGCCAGTGAGACATCAAATGATTGTTTCCCACAATACCACCAAACGCTCATCAGAAGGGAAGGGTAGACTGAAGTACTCAGAAGGCTGATATTCGTTGCATCCCATTACGTTTCCTAGGAACATAAAATTCTCCCCAAATCTCGGGAGGTGTGAGGTGAAATTGTCATTTGAGGCCAGTGGCCTGGTGTCCTTGAGAGCTGACCTGTAGACCCCTAACTTCAAGGAACAGCAGTGACAATGATGGGCAAATTTCATTATGGCTTCCTGTGGGGTCCTGAAGAGAGCAGTCATGCAGTATATGATGCCTTTAGGGTCTGATGACCATCCTAATGGAAAGGGAACTATATAAGCCTCAGGCCTCCCTGTCACACTATAATATTTTATCCATTCTATCCAGGCATTTGCATCTTCATACCCTATATCTATTGCCACTGTTTGTTTCAATTCTTTAACTTCAACAACTGTCACTTAAGAGAGATCATTATCTGAACTTAAGGAAGCACTTGGTTCAAATTGTTTTTAGAATCTTGTGTTCAAGCTTCTTCCCGTGTCCCACATTTCACTGGTTAGGGAGGTCTCTTTTCTTCTGGCGTGGGAAGAATTTCTTCTAGTGTGAGAAGAAGTCCTACCCTACAGCTAGGACTGTTCAATTTCTTGAGTAGACTAGCCAGTCCTCTTGTGGAATGATAGATAGCCAATCCCTTTGTGGATAGGCCAACCCCTCACTCTCACAGGCCTGCCCTTCCACGTAACCATTCACACTACCAAAGCCATGTTGAAAGACACACTCCACAGCAAGCCACCTTTCCACTCTGATTTAGAATTACCCTCACTTGTCAAGGGGTATGGATTACCAGGTGTCCACCAAAAGTCAATTTTCTGCTTTCTTCTATTAACAAGGCGGCTGCTGCTACAGATTGGATACATTCTGTCCATCTCCTAGTCACTGGGTCTAGGATTTAGATAGAAAGGCCACAGTGTTTGACGCACCGCCTCCATCCCCATGCTGTTGGGTGAGTATTTCAAGCGAAACCTATTTGTTGACATTTACAAATAGGTTAAAAGACTCTTCTAATGTCCACAGCTTCAGGACAGGTGCCTTGATGAGGTCCTGTTTTAATTTCTCTATTTGTTGGATCCCCTTAGTGGTCCAGAAGAGAGGATTGGGCCCCTCTCAGGGTAACTTGAGAGAAATAATCTTAGTTTTTAAAGCATATGAATCAATCCATATGCAAAACTTACCTCCAGATGCTCATGTTGTTGTTGATTCCCTCTGAGTCAAGCACAACTAGTAGTGACCCTCTGAACAAAAGGCCTGAAGCCCCTCTACAACTATCGACATTTATCAAAGTTCATAGAGTTTCTGGAGGTATGTTGTTTAGGAAGTGGACGCCACTCCTGCTTCTAAACTTGTCATAGTATGTTATTGTTGTTAGGAAACGGATGAAATTCCAGATGGTCTCTTTACTCCTGATTACTTTAAAGCTCTGCTGGAGTGCCAGATAAATTCTGGTGACAAGGTTCTGAGAAGGTGTCTTGGGACAACAGTCACTCTCCTGTTTTAAATTGCAGCAGAAACGGCTGCTGAGTTCTGTGAGAAGCCCATTCAAGAAGAGATGCTCAGGGAAGTGAGAAACTCCAATTTGCTTTCCATTATGGCTGATGACATTGTGGACATATGTTATGAGGCTTGAGCCTTAATCAATTAGTTGCCTTCAAGTTGAGCACAACTCGTAGTGACTTTATGAACAAAAGGCCTGAAGCCCCTCTACAACTATCGACATTTATCAAATTTCATAGTGTTTCTAGAGACCTGTTGTTTAGGAAGTGGATGCCACTCTTGCTTCTGATTCATTCATTCATAGCAAGCATTAACAGTTAATTTCAATTCATCTACATTGCAATTCATAGATTCATCACAACACATTGATTCATTTGATAATTGGGAACACTTACCCCTGGTAGCCCAACTCGTCTCCTTCTTTGGCCTTTCAGGGACACTGGTGCAGTCAGGGTCCTCAGCTAGTTCAGCAGTTCACAGCCACTGATATGGTCAGGGTCAGCACCTCACAGCCACTGGTATGGTCAGGGTCAGCACCTCACAGCCACAAATATGACCAGAGTCCTCGGCTGAGTCAGCAGCTCATGTCCATCGATGTGGCCAGAGTCTGTGGCTCTGAAAAGAGCCTTTGGTTCTTCAGTGTTCAGCTCACTGTCTTCAGCAGAAGTGCAGTTTTATTTGGACTCCCAGAGTTTATATACTTTTGGGGTGTTACATTGTATCCAACCAATAACATTCAAATTTTGGATATTATATTGTATTTAACCAATAATATTAAGAATACCAACATTTATACTTTAGGTTTTACCAACCATGTTAATTTCAAAACAAGTTGTATGACCAATCACATTAGTCCCAAAGCAACATAGGTTTGACCAATCATGTTCTATACTAGTTGTGCACCCTTGGCAGCATGGGCAGTAACAAGTCATATTCCTTTATCAGGGGTTTACACCTGTTGCAGCCAGTGGTGACTTACAGCCACTAAGGGCCTGTTTGGACATGTTTAGGCATATCAAGCTGTTTAGTATATTTTTCACAAATATTCCTATCATATTTTCTACCATATAACATGGTAAATTCCTAAACATATTGCATATTCTTATTTCTAATATTGTTGTTGTTGTTGTTGTTAAGTGCCATCGAGTCATTTGCGACTCATAGCAACCCTATGTTCAAGAACTCTAAACACTGTTCTATCCTGTGCCAATCTAGCCATCTCAAACTCACTTATGCCCACCACTCCAGTCACAGAATCGATCCATCTCATCAAAGGTCTTCCTCTCCATCGCTGCCCCTCCACTCTGCCAAACATGATGTCCCTTGCAACATGCCCAAAGTATGTCAGACAAGCCTCAGAATCTTCGACTCCAAGAGCATTCCAGTTTCACCTTCTCCAGGCCAAATCTGTTTGTTCTCCTAGCAGTCCATGGTATATTCAACACTCTTCTCCAGCACCACAGCTCAAAGGCATCAATTCTCTTTCTATCAACCTATTCACTGTCCAAGTCTCTGATGCATAGCACATAATTGTGAAGACTATATAGCCCGGATCAGGTGCACCTTAGTCTCCAGTCTGACGTCGTTGCTCTTCGGTACTCTTGAGAGGTCCCTCACAGCCGGAAAAGAGTTTTTGAGAATCCGGGAGGAGAGAGAAGCAGAGCTTTCAGATCTCCAAATTCTAACCCAGGTAACCTCAGGCTGCATTGGCCAGCACACACCCCTCGAAGCATTGCCGGAAAAAGAGTTTTGGGCCCTCGGGTCTGCAGCCTTCGGTCCTAGAAAATTTGCATCAACATCTGGCTTCATATGGAAGACAAGCAGTATTAACCCATGAGAAGGCAATCCTGGAGTGGAAGTTGTGTGTTATACTTGTACTTAACAACTTAAATTGAAGTCATACTGGCTACATCATAAGAGACTCACAGCAGCACAATATGTTCAGAATCAGAATCACAGAAATCCCGATGGCTTGGGACTTAGGTCATCACATCAGGAGCCAGTCAATGGGAGATGGGTATTGAATGGTGTAGGCAAAAGTAGGAAGGGATAGTGGTGGAGTAAGGAAGTGTGGGTGGGAAGCAACATTGAATCTATTGGTCATTGCTATAACTGGGCAATTGTCTTTCATCTGCTCTTTTCTGTGGAATGCTTGTCTGTCAGATACTATTATATATATTTAAAGATTGAGACAGACTAGGAAGAAGGATTGGCCATCCACTTAAAAAAAAACCACAAAAAACAAAACCAGGCCTGCAAAAACCCTATGTACAATAGGGCAATTTCTAACATATAACAGTAAATTCCTATACTTAAACCACTCATATCATATAAGTTTATGTTTCACAGCAAGCTTATGATAATTTCTATAATATGTTTTATAGCAAACTTATGTTTCACAGCAAACTTATGGTATTTTGGGTGTGTATTTCACAGTAAATTTATTATATATTTTTAACTGTCCATAACAACATAGCAGGGAAAAACATTTGCCTGTGTTGGTGAGGTTTGTTGAGCACATAGCCTAAGAGAGGGATCTGTGGGCTTTCTGTCTTATGGAGCAGATGCTGAGATTTTGTCTGTGAAATGTGGATTGAACATGGAGTATTGTTATGGCCAGGATTATATCATGTCCAGTGGATTTTCTTTCAAAATGAAAGTTGTTGCTTCTAGACTTTTAGAGAAATATCCTTAGGCCATTCTTCCTGTGCCTGAAATATGTGACTGGCAAAGTCCATACCTGTTTGGAAGTATCTGTTATTCTTTTTTCACTCAACAACCACAGCTGCTTTCAGAACTTGACAGTGTAATTTTTGTCCTTTTTCAGATCAATGAGAAAAGGAATAATAAACTACAGGAAATTTGCCATTCTCAATGGACAAACAGGCATGATGCTTTTGAGGTCTTGGTGGACCTGTTGCAAGTACCTGTTTTATGTTTATTGTTTTGTATGTGCCATCTGGTTGCTTACACCTGTTGGAAAAAAGTTTTTATTTTCACAGGGATGTAATCTTCAGAAGGTCCCATTCATCAATTTTATCTTCTTCAGATTGTGCATTTCTGGCTGCATTTGTTAGTCTTTTTATACCATAGACTAGGCCTCCTAAGCTTGATCCCAGTTTGTCTCTGATGAACTTTGTGGTTTTAGGCTTACTCTCTGGTCTCTTATCTACCTCAAGTTGATTTTTATGTATGGTGTGAGATGTGGATTGTGTTTCAGCTTTCTACAATTAGCAGTCCAGTTTTGCCAGCACCATTTGTTGAAGAAGTTGTCATTTCTCATTTGATAGACTTTATTCCCTTCTTCATTTTGAACCATGAAGTGCTCCCCTGCTCTGTTCACACAATAGCCTCCTGGTCTAGGTATAGGTTCCACATAAGCACAATTATGATTCCCATGTCTTCTCAGCATCAGCCAGGACTTGTTATGATCCACATAGTCAAATGCCTTTGCATAGTCGAAGGCTCTTCTGTAAAACCATTGTCTTCTGAAAGGTGAGTTCTTCTTGTTTTGGTTGAAGGTCGGGTGTGGATTGTTTTTGGCTGTATTTTTTTTTTCACAACCATTGCTGGATTTTGCTGGCAGTGAGCTGTAAGCTTCTTGTTTAGAGCCAATCAGGACCTGGTGCACAGGCCTGGGCTTTTAAAATATTCAGCTTGGTGTTAATGTTGTTTGAAATGAACATTCTCTGTAGTGGTACAGCACTGATCTGTCAGTTTGCTGTACAGAGGTAACTTGGGGTTGCTGTGATACTGGTTAATATGCTACTGGTGTGTCAAATGCCATAATGGTCAGCCATGATGGACAGTGTTTGGTGGAGCTCCCAGGTTAAGACAGGCTTGGAAACAGGAGTGACATATACTTCCTAAACAACACACCTCTGGAAACTATTAATTTAGAGAAGCGACAATAGTTATAGAACGGGATTAAGGTCTTTTGTTTATAGGGTTGCTAAGGGTCATGCTCAACTCAACGGCACCTAACAATGACAATAAAACCAAATCAAATATGTTAAGAAGTTGTAACGGACAGTTAAGGAAATTACTGGAGTGACTCAAACTGTGAGCTGTGACAAACTGATTTCAGTGTAGATTGTCTTTATCTTAGGAACCTAAAGGAATGTGCAAATGGAAAGACCTACTATACCTTCTAACCTGGCTGCTGGTGTTTACATCCCTTTGTTGAGCCTACACCTTCTTAACTGGCAGATATATTTTGAACACTTTTATTTCATGGTCAAATAGACTGTAAGGCCATGGATATCAACAACTGATAACTTCTGTCTTATCCACAATTATTATCTACTTTCTCATTTTGGTTTGTAAGCAAAACCTGGGAAAGCTCTCCAAGGCAATCTCATTGGCCCAGGCTCCAGCCCCACGGCACATGCAGATGCACCAGGAATGTACACATCCTCACCTCAGTGATGTGCCGGCTTCTCCAGCACACCCTTTCCTGGAGAGGAGGGCCTGTCCCTCTGCCTTTGAGATGTATCTTTATTTTTAAAAAAATAAACAAACAAGAAATCACATGTAAGTGAAGAAAAATTGAAGGGCAGAAAGTAATGAATTACCATTGCAAGAAGAAAAGAAAAATTAGGTCCTAAAAATACATTTGGGTAAATAATAGGTTATTTCATCATGTAAATATGTCTCCAAAATAACTTTATTAAAATGAAAGCATCTATTGCATGCTAAGATATACCTAGAATTCTAACAAATTTATGAAAATGTTATAGTATGCAATCTTCTTAATCCAATGTAAATAATACTCCAACTGTCTTGTTACAAAATGATTAATTAATTAATTACAGTTACCAAAAGCAGCTAATAAGCTAATTCTGATTTCTCACATTGGGGGTGTGGCCAAGGATTATGTCCCTGAGCAGTGGCCTTTCTAGATGAAAGGTCTCTTTCTTTCCCTTCCTCCTGTGCAGAGGTATTGGAGTTTTCACCAAGTCTACATTTTCCCAGTAAAGAAATTCAGGAGTTTCTCATTGGATGTACTAGAAGTCAGAGATCAAAGAAGGAAATTAATATTCACTCTTGATATTTTCTTTTACCCTTGAAATACATCATGAAATTATGAGAGTTGGCTATATATGAGGAAATTGAGACTCATAAATTATCCCAAATGGCTTAGAAGTTGGCTTAGTGGAAGAATGGTCAACTTGCTCCAGTCTGCTTGTGACCTTCCTAGGTTAGGCTGTCAACATTCCATGGCCCAAGAATCATTCCCTTCAGTCGAGGGTACATTTGGATGGTTGGTTTCTGTCCCTCATGATTCCAATATGGGATTACCTGATTTTCAAAGTCTCAGGCTCTTTAGCATTGTACATCAGCTCATCTCCCAAGAAATACTAGGAGCTACACAAGTAGGATTGTGGGAAGTGGTGATTCAGTGGTAGAATTCTCACCTTCCATACAGGAGCCCCACGTTCTTTTCCAGGCCAAAACGCCTCGTGCACACCCACCACCTGCCTGCCAGTAAAGGCTCACATGTTCCTACAATACTGAAGAGGTTTCAGCAAAACCTCTAGTAGGCCAAGATGGTTCAGGAAGAAAGGTGTGATGGTCTCTGTCATGAGTTCAGCCGGTAAATGTATGTGCACCCTAACAGGCTCAATCTGAAAGCATCACATTATAGCCCAGGGATGCATCGGCTTTAATCAATCTGTCTTTCCCCACTTCTGTTTCTTTGTCTTTCTTCTTGGGCACTCCAACAAGGTCTCAGCCTGCATAGGGACCGTTTTCAACAACACCAACAATGGCCTTTTTAAGGGTCCCTATACCATATGTTAAAATGGCCCCTTCTAAAGAAGCCCTCCCCACCTCCCCCAGAATAGATAGGACGGAGTTCAGATCTGGTTAGAGTTGCTATGAGTAGTATGCAACTCAGTGACACCTAACAACAGCAGCAAGGGCCCAACTCTCCCAAGTGTGGCAAGGCAAATGCTTAAACAGGAACTGAGCGAGGCACAAAACAACCAGGATTTTCTCATGACAGATCACAAGGCATGAAGCCTTCCTTGCAGACAAGGAAACTCCATCCTTAACTCCTCATAAATGGAGTGTTAAAGCTTGTGCATTCTAACTCACTCTGTTCCTGAGATAAGAATGTCAGTGGAGAAAAACATAGCTTCATTAGCAGAGAATTTTTCCTGTGATTCACTTTCTGGTATTTCTAAATATAAACTGCAAGAGGATTTGACTCTGGGCTGCAGTCTTTGAGCTGTTAGCCCCCTGTTTCATCTCTCTTTTAGATTTCATTCCATGTGTCCCTGCCTCTTCTTTGTCCCAGTCAACAACACCCAAGGGCTACTGAAAATGCTGTACCCTGTGCTGCCACAGTAGCTTGGGCACGTCCTTTCCAGTCTCTTCTGCCTGGCTTCATCCTTTAGCTGGTTGAGGGAGTGAAGCCAGGATGACCACCACATGGTAATACTTCTGCAAGCCTGTACATGGACCAACAAGCAGTTGTCCAAACAGAACAAGGAAACATGGTTTAAAATCATGGAAAAGTATGAGTCAGGGTTGTATTCTTTCTCTGTATCCATTCAATATGTATGCTGAGCAAAAAATTAGAGAAGCTGGAATGTATGAAGAAGAATGTAGCATCAAGATTGGAGTAAGGCTTACCAACAATCTGCACTATGCACTTACTTCAGCAGATCAAAGACCACAGCCTTCAACATGGGTTACATCTCAACATCAGAAAAATAAAAATTCTCACCATTGAACCACTAGGCAACATAGAGAGATGAAGGGGGAAGAAATTAAAGTTTTCAGTGATTTCATTTCATTTGGATCCACAATTAATACTCACAGTAACGGGTTTCAAGAAATCAAAAGACATGTTGTGTTGGGAACATGTGTTGTCAATGATCTCTTAGAAGTGCTCAAGAGCAAGCATGTCAGTGTAAAGACTAAGGTGCATCTGATTCAAGCCGCAGTGTTTTTGGCTTCTTTCTAGGCTTCTGGAAGTCAAACAATCAATAAGGATGACAGAAAAAGAATTAATGCCTTTGACTTTGGTATTGGGCATGATTACGGAATAGTTCATGGACTGTCAAAAGACCCACATGTCTACCTTGGAGGAAGTGCAACCACAATGCTCCTCAGAGACAAGAATGGTGAACCTTCATTTCATATGGGCATGTTGTCAGGAAAGGCCAGCCTTTGGCAAGAGACATCACGCTGGGAAAGGTAGACAGTCAATGAAAGAGGTGAAGATGCTCATTAAGATGGATTGATACAGTCATTTCAACAATGAGAATGATGGTGGCCGAGTTGACAATGGGCTTGAGTGTGTCAGAGTCGGTGAGCATGGCGCAGGATAGGACAGAGTGCAGATCTGTTGTTCACAGGGTCACTATAAGTCATACTTGACTCAACGGCACCTATCAACAACAACATATTAGTATCACATGCAAATAAAAATGACTGGAATCAAATAGTGCAACAATGAATGAATGAAAACCCCAACAGTCGATTGTGCTAATGTGAAACGTATATTTGGACCAGGAGGCAGTCGTCAGAACAAAGCAAGGAAGCTGAATAAAAAAAGAAAACAAAGCCACCAAAATATGACCTTGAGTCTGTGCCACTAGAGTTTAAATGGCATCTCAAGAGCAGGTTTGAGGCATTGAACACTAATGATTGAAGTCCAGAGGAGCTGTGAAATGGCATCAAGAATATTATCCAAGAAGAAATTTAAGGATGATTACAAACGGTGAGAAAAAATATGGATGTCAGAAGATACATAAAATTGCACTAGACCATCTAGAAGCCAAAACAAATAGAAGAAATTTTGAAGTAAAGTAATTGAACAGAAAATGTCAAACAGCAGCTTGAAGGGAGCTCTGGTGGCCTAGTAGCAAGAAGTTGTGCTGCAATCCCAAAGACTTGTGGTTTGAATCCACCAGATGCTCTGCTGGAGAAGGAGGGGCAATCTCCTCCTGTGCCAGTTGGGTCCGATTCAAGGGTACAGAACAAGAGAAAAAAGAAAGAGCAGCTCAAAAACACAATGCAAAGTGTTGTAATGGAATGTGCAGAGAGCTGGAAACAAAATAAACAGGGAAGAATTTGTTCAGCATTTCTCAAGCTGAAAGAAATAAAGAAAAAAATTAAGCATTGTATTGCAGTACTGACAGATTCCATGAACAAAATTTTGAAGATGGAGGGATTACGCAGTCACTAAACCAAAAATAATTGACTGACGCGGAACCATTTAAGGAAGTTGTTGTTGTTGTTGTGTGCCGTAGAGTCAGAGCTGATCCAGAGCTGGCCATCTGGCAGGTTTTCAGAGGCAGTTAATTGCAGGGGAGGAGATTGCTTATCCTTCTCCCCCAAAATCGCCGGTGGCCTCACACCACGTGCCTTTGGGATTGCAGTGCAGCATCTTGCCACTAGACCACCAGAGCTCCCCTCTTTTTAAAGGAGTAGCGTTGTTGTTGTTGTTGTTGTTGCTGCTGCTGCTGTTGTTGTTGTTGTTATGTGCCATCGAGTCGTTTGCGATTCATAGTGACCCTATGTACAACAGCTCTAAAGTCCGCTCTGTCCTGTGCCAATCACTTTGTCTCCCACACACTCATCCCGATTACCTCAGTCACCGAATCAATCCACCTCCCAGAGGATCTTCCCCTCCTGCGCTGTCCCTCCACCCTGCCAAGCATGATGTCCTTCTCCAAGGACCAGTCCCTGCTTACATGACCAAAGTATGTCAGACGAAGCCCCAGAATCCTTGCCTCCAAGGAGCAGCCCGGTTTAACCCTCTCCAGAATGAATCTGTTTGTTTTCTTATCAGTCCATGGTACCCTCAGCACTCTTCTCCAATACCACAGCTCAAAAGCATCAGTTCTCCTTCCCTGGAAGTAGCATATGATAAAAAAAAACAAAAAACAAAAAACCCACAATGGTAATCAAAGAAGACAATTGAGCTATACTGAAGGCATAGGCAACAAACTGAGGCCTCAGGAACTGATGGGATACCAATTGATATATTCTAACCAACAAATGCAGCCCTGGATATGCTTACTAGGTTCTGCCAAGAAATCTATAAAACAACTACCTGGCTAACTAATTGGAAGAAATTAATATTTATTCTCATTCCCCCAAAAGGTGATCCAACACAATGTGGAAATTGTCAAACAATATCATTAATATTACATGCAAGCAAGATCTTGCTAAAGATTTTTTTTTTACGTACCAGAATAGTACATTATAGTATTTTGCTTTGTCCTCCAGAGCTGCCCTTTGAAACCTTCTCTCAGGTTTTTATAATTCAACATGTTTTCCTTTAGATTTGGCTTCCCCACATTCTAGTGCAATCTTTAGAGTCTATTCTGACATCCATTTTGGTTTTTTCTTTCTCTTCTGTTTTTGTAATGACATTTTGCTTTCTTCATGGATGATATCCTCCCACAACTCATCTGGTTTTCTATCACTGGTGTTCAATGCCTCAAACCTGTTCTTAAGATGATCATGAAATTCTGATGGAATTGATTAAAGATCGTAACTTGGTTTCTGTGGCCTTACTCACATTTTCTTCAGCCTCAATTTTAACTTCTTTTTTTAAAATTTTATTATTTTTGTGTGAGTGTACCGTCAAATCAGATCTGACTGGTACAGGAGGAGATTGTCCCTCCTTCCCTGGCAGAGCATCTGGTGGATTCGAACCGTGCGCCTCTGGGATTGAATTTTAACTTCTATATGAATAATTAATGATCTGGCTCAGTCTGCCCCAGCCTAGTTTTTTGACTGTTGATAGTGAGCTTCTCCAGTGATTTCTAACACAAATGTAGTCAGTCTGATTCCTATGCACCCTATTGGGTGAAACCCATGTATAAAGTCACATTTTGTGTCTTTTAGAAAAAGTATTTGCAATGAATAAGTCATTGTAAATACAAAATTCAATAATTCTGTTTCCAGCCTCATTTCTATCACCAAGCCCATATTTTCCAACTACTCTTCCTTCTTCATTGTTTCATACTTTTGCATTCCAGTCACCAATTATCATTAACACATCAGTCAATTTCAGACTGCAAAATTTGGTAAAAAATTCTCAATTTCCTCCTCTTTGGCACTCGATGTAGGAGCACATACTTGGATAGTAGTCATGTTAACTGGTCTTCCTTGTATGTGTATGGATATTATCCTATCACTCCCAACATTGTATTTCAGGATAGAACTTGAAATTGACTTTTTGACAATGACTGCAACACTGTTCTTCTGTTTTTCATTCTCTGCATAGTACACCATGTGACTATCTGATTCGAAGTGGCCATAGTTGGTCCATCACATCACACTAATGCCTAGTATGTCAATATTCATGTGTTCCATTTCATTTTAAATCATATCCAATTTTCCAACATGAATGTTCTATGAACATTCCATGTACCAATTGTTAAACAATGTTTGTTATTGATTTTTCCCATTTCAACTAACTTCCAATCTAGGCTCTGCCACGACACTACTATAACTATCCTCTTTGTTTAGTGTTCATAGAGTTTTCAAAAGCCTTTTATTTAGGAAGTAGATAGCCAATCCTGCTTCCTAGTCTGTCTTAATCAGGGAGCTCCACCAAAACCCATCCATAATGGAAAACCCTTTTGGAATTTGACACACCAGTGGCAAAGATTTCAGTATCACAGCAAACCCAAGTAACTGCCATACAACAAACTGACAGACAAGTGCTGCACCACTTAGAACCATGTTCTTCTCAACATGATCAAAGGAGGCTGGAGAACCCAGCCCAAGAGTTGCCCAACCATGGCACCAGGGATGTCATTGCTGATGTCAGATGGATCCTGGGTGAAAGTAAGGAATACCAGAAAAATGACTATTTGTGCTTTATTGACTATGCAAAGGCATTTGACTGTGTGGATCATGACAAGTTGTGGCTGACATTGAGAAGAAAGGGAATCCTACCTCAGTGAAGGCCAGACCTTCTGTCCCCAAGGACAGTTCTTTGTTATGCCTCTTCTAAAACTTGCACACCTTTGGCCTGAAAGCATAAAAGACCTGTCCGCTTGCATACTTGAATTCATAATCTAAATTAGGCACATTTAATCTATCCGTCCTTCAGAACAAAGACACCAAATTGGCAAACGGTCAGAAGTTTCCTATAGCCAAGCTCCCTGCTCTCGTCCCTCCCAGCTCAGCCAGCTCAGCCTTTCAGCTCCTCATAACTAACCTCCCAGTCAAAAAATAAGAAGAACCCCCTGCAGCTAAAATATCACTCTCCTCCTTCCCTGACCCAACGGGCAGATACCCACCCACAGCATCCTCCCACCCCTGCTCTGTCACCACCCATCCTCACTCTCAAAATCCAGGCAATCAACCCTCCAAAATACATCACATCTGTCCAGTGGCAAGAACTCTTCCTTCCCTTTCTTGCCAAGGCCCATTTTAATATTTT
>NW_006399879.1:8479646-8488911 GCF_000299155.1 Elephantulus edwardii | reverse complement strand
AGTGGCACTATGCAGCATTTGTCCTTTTGTGACTGAGATATTTCACTCAGCATAATGTCCCCCAGGGTCACTCATTTTGTTTGGGTTTTTTTAAAAAAATTTGATTATTTTTGTGTGTGTGCCGTCAAATCAGATCTGACTGGTACAGGAGGAGATTGTCCCTCTTTTCCCGGCAGAGCATCTGGTGGATTCGAACCGTGCGCCTCTGGGATTGTAGTTGTAGCTCCTTGCCACTAGGCCACCAGAGCTCCCCTTGGGTCACCCATTTTGTATAGTAATTTATGAGTTCCTTGTTTTTCAATGCAGCGTAGTATTCCATTGTGTGAATATACCACAGCTTCTCTATCCATTCATTTGTTGATGGGCATTTTAATCTTTTAAAGATAAATTCTGAAACACAGTAAAGTTAGGAACGTCTTGAACCATAAAATAGCAAACAGAAACAAGTATTACCATTTCTCTGTTTCCCTGGCTCACTCTCTGTCCTAATAACCTGATTCTTCCTGTTAGTAGGAGGTCATTTAAAGACTTAATCCCCTCACTTCCCTGACTAAGCAATCCATTGTGTGCTTCTGTTCCTTTTTTTTTTTACACTCTTTCAAATCTCCTCCAAGAAAGATAGTAAGCAAACTTTATTTTGTTAGCATTTTGAGTTAATGTGAAGTAAAGGAAGGTTTGTTAATAGCTAGTTAATGTTTCTCCTCTATCTGGCAGATCTGCTGCATGCTAGTAACCGTGTCTGTTGTATTCAATGTTTTTCTGTATTAATGGCTAATCAGTTTAGGGCTAAGTTAACAATTCTAGTAGCTACTAATAACTGTTATCTCTCCTATCTGACCCCAACCTTCCACAAACAAGCTGTTAAAAAAACAAACTCGTCATGTTCTGGCCACGTGTCCTCCCTTTGCAGGCTCACTTGCTGCCCTCCCTCAAGTAGCAGCCACGGCGGGGGGAGATGACAAGTTTAAAAAAGACCAAGAAAAAAGTTTAAAAGAGAAGCCTACACATGCATATGCTATTTACCTTTATAGGAACAAGTTCAAGAATTCTGTTTTGTTTTCTTTTCCTTTTTCTTAGGGTACTTTCCACCCACCTTAGACTTTCAGCCAAAATATGGGGCTGAAAGAAATTTTTTGAAATGTATTTTTTATTCCTTTTTGTTTAATGTTTAATAAAACAATAGTTTAACTCTCATGGAACTAAAGAATAAATTCAAGTCCTGAGTTACAATGCTTAAGGATGTTATGGGCAGAATATTGAATGATTCAAAAGGCATCAAAAGTAGGTGAAGGAGTATAAATAATCATTGTACCAAAAAGAATTGGCTGACACAAAAGAATTTCAAGAAACAACATATGAGCAAAAGGCAATGGTGATGGAGGAGGAAGTTCAAGCTTCTTGGAAGGACTTGGCAAAAAGTAAAGCCCCAGGGATTGATGGGATACCAATTGAAGTATTTCAGCAAACAGATGCTGCCCTGCATGTGCTCACCAAGTTGTGCCAAGAAATCTGGAGGACAATTACTTGGCCAACCAACTGGAAGAGATTCATATTTATTCCCATTAAAAATAAAAAAAGGTGATCTGACAGAATGTGGAAATTACCAAACAATATCACTAATATCACACACTAGCAAAATCCTGCTGAAAATTATCCAGAAAAGATTTGAACAGTACATTGACAGAGAACCACCAGAAATACAGGCTAGGTTTAGAAGAGGTCATGGCACTAGGGACATTATTGCCAATGTCAGATGGATCTTGACAGAAAGCAGAGAGTACCAGAAGAATGTCTATCTGTGCATCATTGACTATGCAAAGGCATTTGAGTATGTGGTTCACAGTAAATTGTGGCTAACCTTGAGGAAAATGGGAATCTCAGAACACATGAACGTACTTACAAAACCTATACTTGGACCAAGAAGCAGTCCTCAGAACAGAGCAAGGAAACACTGCATGGTTCAAAATAAGGAAAGGAATGCATCAGGGATGCATCCTGTCCCCGTACCTTTTCAATCTGCATACAGAACAGATCATTCAGGAATCAGGGCTTTATGAGGAGAAGTGTGGCATCAAGATTGGAGGAAGATTGATTAACAACCTACGATATACAGATGACACAGCCCTGCTTGCTGAAACTGAAGAAGACCTGAAACACTTGCTGCAAAAGGTCAAGGACTGTATTCTTCAATAGGGATTGAAGCTCAACATCAAGAAGACAAAGATTCTCAGCACGGGGCCGATTGGCAGCACCATGATAGATGGAGAAGACATTGAGGTTGATAGCAATTATGGCTTGTTCAGACCCACAATCAACACTCTTAACACCAGCAGTCAGGAAATCAAAAGACGAATTGCATTGGGAAAATCTGCTATCATGGACCTCTCCAGAGTGCTGAAGAGCAACAATGTCAGTCGAGATACAAAGGTGTGCCTGATCCAGGCCATGGTCTTCACAATTACTTGTTATGCATTAGAGAGCTGTACAATGACTAAGGATGACAGAAGAAGACTATATGCCTTTGAGTTGTGGTGCTTAAGAAGAGTCTTGAACATACCATGGA
Source organism: Elephantulus edwardii (assembly GCF_000299155.1). Classification (NCBI taxonomy): domain Eukaryota; kingdom Metazoa; phylum Chordata; class Mammalia; order Macroscelidea; family Macroscelididae; genus Elephantulus; species Elephantulus edwardii. The sequence goes on along the minus strand of NW_006399879.1, from coordinate 8,486,348 downwards.
TTGCCAAGAAAACAAATAAATCTGTCTTGGAGAGGGTGAAACCAAGTCCCTCCTTGGAGGCTAGGATTTTGAAGCTCCACCTCACTTATTTTGGGCACATGGCCAGGAGAGATTGTTTCTTGGAGAAGAACATCATTCTCAGAAGGGTGGAGGGACAGCGCAGGAGAGGGACACCCCGGATGAGATGGATTGGTACAGCAACTGGAGTTGTGAGGGTTCGCGTGTCGGAATTAGTGAGACTGGCTCAGGACAGCGAAGGGTTTTGAGCTGTTGTACATAGGGTCGCTTTACATCACAGGCGACTAAATGGTACATAACATACTATGACAGGTTTGGAAGCAGGAGTGGCACCCACTTAAATAATATGTCTCTGGAAACTCTATGAACTTTGATAAATCTCGATAGTTGTAGAGGGGCTTCAGGCCTTTTGTTCATAGAGTCACTATGAGTCGTGTTCAACTTGAAGGCAATCAACAACAACAACAAATTTCATGATTCTGATAATTCCAGTAAAAAAGTCTACTGAAAACACCACGAGAGTCCATGTTTCCTTTGTTGTTGTTAAGTGCCATCAAGTCAAGTATGACTCATAGCAACTCTATGAACAAAAGACCTGAACCCTGTTCTATAACTATCATCTTTTCTCTATGTTCATAGAGACACCTGAATCAATCTGGAAGCTCCCCCAAACACTGTTCATGGTGGTAACTATTATGGTGTTTGATACACCTATGACACGTAGTTCAGCCTCACAGCAACTCCAAGTTACTCTAGTACAGCAAATAGACCACTGCTGTACCACTTAGAAAATGTTTGACCCAAAATTAATTAACACATGAGCCTCCAAGTTTCAGGCTTAGTCCAGCACTACCACCTTTTAAATGCAAGGTACACCCACCAGGTGCAGGTTGACTCTAAACCAAGAGACTTTCAGCTCACAGCTCATTGTTAGCTAAGTCTGGCAAATCCAACCAGCTGACACTGTTTATGGATGAAAAAATAAACAACCAAATGTTCCATGCCCGGTCCTCACCATAACGCAAGAAACCATCTTACAGAATCCAACCGTTTCATACATGGGCCTCCAAGCTGCAGTCTTCCCTTTAGTACAAAAAAAAAAAATTTAAAAGCTGAAATCTAAGTTGTGATGGCTGCAAAAGTTATAAAAATTAAGAGAATGTTGTTAGATAAATTGTAAAATGTTCTATATAATCTTTAGTTAAGAAAATGGATCAAACTAAAAAAAGGCCCCAGCTAAGTTGTTCCAGTAAACTCAGCCCAACAAGATTTCCCTGTTGCTGGTGACCCTGTGACTGTTAGAGCAGCTCCTCAACAAACATCAAGACTGTCAGCACACAAGTGCTTGTATAACAAAGCTTTGTCTGTACTAGTTCTTCAAACTCAAACAGAAGTAAATTATTTTTAAAGCATGTGAAAAACTTTTTAGAAGTGCAACCAATACTGTTAAACTATAGGCAAGAAACTTTGTCATTATTCAGATAAAGAAAAACCTTAAGAAAGTCTAATTAATGGCCCAAGAAAACTAGCCTGTGAGAAGAGTTATTTTGTGCACCTGCAGAGGATTGGTGGTACATTATGTAGAAGTTGAAGAAAGTTACACAGACATGTCATAGTCATTTAAACCTGACTCAAAGGCACGTAGAAGGCACATAGCTGTTGTTGTTGTTATGTGCCATCAAGTCGTTTGCGACTCATAGCGACCCTATGTACAACAGCCCTAAACTCTGCTCTATCCTGTGCCAATCGCACTGTCTCTGACATGCCCATCCGGATTACCCCAGTCACTGAATCAATCCACCTCCTAGAGGGCCTTCCCCTCTTGCGCCGACCCTCTACCCTCCCAAGCATGGATTCCAGGGTATAGAGATTTAGCTCTTGAAGCTTCCTAAAATTCCTAGTAAAAGACATCAAAAAAAGAGAACTTCTTCCTGTCCTCAGGTCCCCATCATTAGGCCTATTGCCCAACAGTTCATACAAATCACCGCACCATCTGACTGTCCAGGCAGTCCTTTCCCCAGAGAATGCCGCAAGAGTCACACTTCTCCTGCAAGGTTCTTATGTAAATCCCTCCTCCTTCTCTGACCAGCTCATAACTCCACAACTATGGGGCAGGGGAGGGGGGAGGGGGGAGGATAATGACAGGGAACAGAAGGAACAGAACCTGTAGAGAACTTACGATCACCCTAGCCTACCCCATAAACAAAACTCTTACACCCAGCCTAACGTCACCACACCTAACCCAGACTCATTCAACTCTCTACTCAGGAAGAAGCTTGCATCACTCCCTTTCATTGTTGTTGTTAGGTTTTATCGAGTTGAATATGACTCTTAACAACCCTTTGGACAAAAGATCTAAACCCTGTCCTGTCCTGCGCCATCCTCACACTTCCTGACACACAAGAGCCCATTGCAGCAGTCACCGTGTCAATCCACCTGGTTAGGGTCTTCCTCTCCTGTACCAACCCTCCACCATTCCCAACACCACGTCCCTCTCCAAGGAACAGCCCCTTCTAGCAATATGACCTAAGTATGTGAGGTGAAGCCATTCTTTTTGCCTCCAAAGAGAACTCCAGCTGTACCCTCTGAAAGACATGTTCATTCTCTTGGCCATCTGTGGGATGTGCAGTGCTCTTCTCCAACACCACAGCTCAGAGGCGTCAATTCTTCCTCTGTCATCCTTGTTCATTATCCAGCTCTTAGATGCATAGCAAGTGCTTGGAAAGATCATGGCCTGAATCAGATGCACCTTAGTCCTCAAACTGACAACACTACTCTTCAATAATTTGGAGAGCTCTCTAACTGCAGATTTTCCCAGTGTAATGTGTCTCCTTATTTCCTGACTCTGGAGAGGGTTAAACCAGGCTGCTCCTTGGAAGCAAGGATTCTGGGGCTTCGTCTGACATACTTTGGACATGTTGTAAGGAAAGACAGGTCCTTGGAGAGGGACATCATGCTTGGGAGGTTGGAGGGACGGTGCAGGAGGGGAAGATCCTCTATGAGGTGGATTGGATTCAGTGACTGGGGCAATCCGGATGGGAGTGTCAGAGGCAGTGCAATGGGCACAGGATAGAGCGGGGTTTAGGGCTATTGTACATAGGGTCGCTATAAGTCACAGATGACTCGACAACACATAATAACAACAACGTGTCTCCTTATTTCCAGACTCTGGTGCTAAGGGTATTAATTGTGGATCCAAGTAAGCTTTGGCCTACATTTTAATGCTTCATGCACTGAAGTCTTCTCTCCCAAGAGACACTAAAATTCCTGTACGCTGTCCTACCTTGTACTACTATCCTTTACTCTGGTCCTTTCCATCGGGTATAAAATCTTTTGCTTTTGAGCCTTCCGGGAAGTAGCTTACATCTGGGCGATTCTCGAGGCCTTATTCCGAGGCAGACCCAGGGTTACGGTGTCTCCGCGGTAGATGTACCAATGTGGCAGGCTCTGAGGCTTTGAGGGATGGAGGGGTCTAAGACGTCCAGCAGTACAATGCAGGTAAGCCTTGTGTGCCAGGGCTGCAGCCAGCCTCTGAAACCGGACACAAGTTTCCAGATCCTGGACCGTGTCACCATCCAGGAGCTCACAGCTGCACTACTTGCCACAGGCCATGTGAAGCCAGGAGAGACCCAGGAGGAAGAGGCTGACTCAGGAGAGGAGCCGTTTATTGAAACTCGCCAGGATGGTGTCTCTCGCAGATTCATCCGCCAGCCAGGACGACGTCGGCAGAGAGTGCCAACAGCTTCACTCTGATCGGGGAGGCATCTGTGGCGGCACCATGGAGAACCTCAGCCGAAGCCTGAAGGTCGTTGGAGGTCTTTTTGACATCATGTGAGGCCAGACTGACGTGGATCACCCACTGTGTGAGGAATGCACAGATAGACCAGCTGACACCCAGCTCAACGTCACTGAAAACGCGTGTCGGAACTACAGACGCGTTTGGAGCTCTTAGAGCAAATGAATGAGGATGACGGCGAACAGCTACAGATGGAGCTAAAGGAACTGGCACTGGAGGAGGAAAGACTCTCCAGGAGTTGGAAGATGTGGAAAAGAACCGCAAGATAGTGGCAGATAATCTCGAGGAGGTCCAGGCTGAGGCAGAGAGACTGGAACAGGAGGAAGTTCAATACCGGAGGGAATACAGTGAATTTAAGCGACAACAGCTGGAGCCAGATGATGAAGAGTGTAGAACACCAGATGCAGCTGGACAAGCTGCAGGAAACCGCCTTTAATGCAACCTTCCACATCTGGCACAGTGGATGGTTTGGCACGATCAGTAACTCCCGATTGGGTCACCTGCCCAGTGTCCTGTGGAACGGAAGGAGCTTAATGCTGCTTGGGGCCAGACGGTGCTTCTGCTCCACGCTCCAGCCAACGAGGTGGGTCTGACATCTCAGAGGTATTGACTTGTTCCCTATGGAAACATTCATATCTAGAGTCTCTGACAGACAAATCTAAGGAGCTGCCATTACACTGTTCTGGGAGATTGTGCTTTTTCTGGGACAAGTTTGGTCACACCACGGTGGCTCTCCTTGACTGAGGCTGAGAAAGGCGAGACCGTTTTTGTCTTCCTCACAGGATGGATGTGGAGAAAGGCAAGACCGAAGACACAGGAGACAGCGGTGGCTCCTATTCCATCAAAACCCAGTTTAAGTGTGAAGAACAGCGGACAGAAGCTCTCAAGCTCATGCTGACGAATCTTAAGTGGGGTCTTGCTTGGGTATCTTCACAGCCTTATAGCAAACAAATGACCTCGTTTCGGGTTTTTTATAGGATGCTGTTTGCCTTAAAAGCTTCACCTTTTGTTTCCTTTGCAATAAAATGTTTTAAGTTTAGGTAATATTGAACAGCACATGTTTATAATACCAAAAAAATGGCAAAAGCCACTTGATTTTAAAATATCATATGACGTAGTTTTGAGAGCTACAACAAGCTGTATCTATATTGCTACCAGCCCTTGTTTGAGTCTCTTAAACTCATACCTTCTTTTGATCCCTTCCCTCAAAACAACTAATTTGTTTTTTAAACCAAGAGTTGAACTGAGATAGATGCGTTTCCATTGGATTTTTTCTCTCTCAACTTCCTGCAGTTAAAGTATGTAGTCGAAACCTTTGTCTCCTTTGAGATAAGTGAGATGTGACAGTTGGATCACGTGGGGAAATGACATAGAAGCTTGACCTGGTCACTATTTGATGTGATCAGAAGCTTGAAATGCAATACTTCACTTGGTTCTAGCACTTAATGCCTACTCTTCTCTGTTGAGTATGAAATGGTGTTTGATACTGTGAGCATTATGGAAAGATTTTATTGTTTGTAATAAAATATTTGCCACAGTCTGATTTAAAAAAAAAAAAAACAACAACACTTTTGCTTTTGTGAGAAGGGTGAACTAGGGAACTCACCACACACGAACAAAACTGAATCACCAACTTTTCAACCAACAGCTGGGTACAGTACCTTGCCACTGCACCACCAGGGCTCCGATTTATGGGGCAGATCCTATTATTAGCTTCATTTCCCCAGTGTTGCGATGAGAGCTCTGAAAGATCAACTGCTTCATCAGGAAGAGGTGCCCTGGCCTCCTCCAGATATGACTGTACGTTCCACCCACCATGCTGGGACCCACACCCCTGAAGAGACCTCAGGAAAAAGAAACAGAATTCTGAGCCCATTTTTGATGTAACATTTGTTATTTTATTGGAAAAAGCTGGTATTAACATATTTATAACTTTTCAACAATTGGATAATTTGTGAGACACCAAAATAAAAAGAAAATGCAATCATGAGTTAGAGTCCAAACTGCTCAGATCTGTCTCTACCAGCATGAATCCCCCCAAGGCTCAGTCATCAGAGAATATTACAAAGAAAAGCCAACAACTTCACAACGACTATGCAAACGGCAGACAGCCAAGAAGACTAGAAAGTTTAACACAGAAAGGATGCAAAGTTTGTGACTATCAGATTGGCCCTTCAGGTTCAAACCCACCCCCCCTGCCCCCTCAATATCCAACCTGTTTTGGACATTGTTTTCCAGGGATCTCCTTCTAAGAAAGCTTATCCCTCCTTCCTGTTCTCCTCTCCCCTCCTTCACCCCTTCCCTCTAGGTCTCTCTTTCCCTTCTTTCTCTCCCTCCCTCCTTTCCCTCTTTCTTCTTTTTGTTCTTATTTTGGTTTGTTTGCCAAAGTTTAAAACAGAAGTAAAGAACCAGTAATTCTATCAAGTCTTCCTTCTTATTTTGTTTTTAACAATTTGAACCGTGAAGATGGGGAATGTAAGTACAAGTTTGATGGTGACCTCCAGCTGCAAATGCCAGTGCATCCTTGGCTGCATGTGAACCACAAAGGAAATGAATCGTGCCGACTATCCAAGGACTCTGTAAGGCCCTCAACTGGGTTTTGGCTTCACGAAGTTTCTATACAATTTACCACATTCTTGAACCTCTTTACAAGAGAAAAGAGTGCCCCACCCTTTGATTGTTAGATTTCATCAGAATCAGTATGTACATACAATACGGTCCAGCAGTCACAGCGCTGAGTGCTGTGAGAACAAGCATTCTGCAGTCCCGGGGATGAAGAGGACTGGACGGCCCATCTCATGGCTTCACGGCCTCCGCACTAGGGGGTTTCACCCAGGAAGTGAACACATGTGACTTCTCACTGTGTGACCCGCCCTGGGAGTGAACAC